>NC_142803.1:2715478-2883214 GCF_049724085.1 Artemia sp. Qi Xiang Cuo
GGGGTAGGACTTGGGGTCCAGGTATCAGAAGAAATTGTTTGTCTAGTATGCATCTCAAATCATCGTGGTATGCATATTCTCATGATGATGTCATAAAAATGATGATCTCATCATTAGAGTACAATAAAATGTCATCAATAAAAAAAACTATTAAAATTAAAAAAAAATTAATCAATGTAATTATGTAAATTAATTAATAATAAATTAATTTATGTAAATTAATTAAACAAATTAAATTACAGAAAGAATTTCACAATTTCATACAAAGGATACGAATCACTACCATGAAAAACACGCACGACTAATTTTCACGGTGGTTGAATTCCGGTCATTACACTGTCTGCTTGTATTGGCGGGCCACACTCTGCTTGAAACTGTTATAGCTATATGGTGGACACCCTCGTTGTAAATATTATAGCTACATTGGGTACCTGTCTTCTCTCTATCATTATAACTATATGGGGGGACTGTCTGCTACCTTATACTATACCTATATGGGGGGACTGTCTGCTACCTTATATTATAGCTACATTGGGTACCTGTCTTCTCTCTATCATTAATGCCGTAATTCCCTACCTGTCTTCTCTCTTTAATTATACACAGTAATTTCCTACCTGTCTCATACCTTTAATTGTACACAGTAATTTCCTATTCCCCCATATCTTTAATTGTACACAGTAATTTCCTATTATCCCGCTATCTTTAATTGTACACAGTAATTTCCTATTACCCCGCTACCTTTCATTGTACACAGTAATTTCCTATTACCCCGCTACCTTTCATTGTACACAGTAATTTCCTATTACCCCGCTACCTAATTTCCTACCTGTCTTTCCCGGAGATATTATATCAATACTACTCCTAGTTGTCTTTAAATATCTTGACTCTTAAAAAGTGAACTAGACTTTCAATTTCTAATCAAATGAGCCCTCTATAAAGTTTCTACGAGCATACTTTTCATAAGAATTATACATGCCAGGTTCCAACCTGGACATAAGTCAGAGCACCGTCTCCCGGGCCCTGGGGGGCTCTATTGACACCGGAAGTTTTCTTATCTGACCATTGATTTTTTTTAAACAAAAATATCTATCTCAAACTTGACCTCAGATTGGTGTGCACAATTAAAGCCTGGGGGGGCTAGTTGCACTTGGATCTCTTTTGACTATTAAAAAGTGAACTCAAACTTTCAATTTTCAGTCAAATGAGCCCTCTCGGAGGTTTATACGAGTATTCTTTTCATAAGAACCATGTATGCCCAAGGGCATGACTTATAAAGCCTGCCCCCGGACCCCGGGGATTCTGTCGACACCTGAGTTTTTGTTATCTGACTTTTGAATAATTTTTAACTTAATGGCTATTCAAAAATTTTTATCGGATGCATTCGGGAAAAAAGGGACATGAGGGCTTTTTGCCCTCCAATCTCTTTCGACTCTAACAAACTGAACTAAAACTTTCAATTTCCAATTAAATTAGCCCTATCTGAAGTTTCTATGAGCATCCCTTCCATAAGAACCATCTTTCCCCCAGGGCACAACCTACAACGCCTGCCTTCGGGCCCTGGAGGGCTGTGTCGACCCCGGTGTTTTCGTTATATGGTCTTTGAATTATATTTAAAAAATGGCTATCTCAAAGTTCTTATCAGATGGGTTTGAGAAAAAATGGGCAAGGAGGGGGGAGGGCTAGGTGCCCTCCAATCTCTTTTGACTCTTAAAAAGTGAACTAGAACTTTCAATTTCCAATCAAATGACCCCTTTTTGTAGTTCATAGGAGCATCCCATCCATAAGAACCTTATATGCCCCCAGGGCATAACTTACAACACTTTCCCCCGGGCCCTCGGGGGTTGTGTCGACTCCGGAGTTTTTGCTATATGATCTTTAACTATTTTCAAAAAATTATTATCTCGAAATTTTTATCGGATACATTTGGGGAAAAAAGGGCGTGGGGGCTGGTTAACCTACAGTATCTTTTGACGTTTAAAAAGTGAACTAGAAATTTCAATTTCTAATCAAATGAGCCCTCTCTAAAGTTTATACGAGCATTCCTTCCATAAGAACCATAATGCCCTCAGGGCATTACTAATAGCCATAGCCTTGAAGACCTAGGGGGAGGGGAGTGTCATGCTCAAAGCAGTGCTTCCATTTCTACTATATTTTAGAGTAGACTACTTTATTTTGAGTGTTTCTCCTCTAATATTCTTAGATCTACTTTAGTACTTTATTTCTACTTTAAATTTGGATTTTCCACTTTTCTTCTTGCCGAGCCTGTGGATTTTTGTTACGAAAATAGGAATTTTGGCAACAACGGTGGGATTTCGGCAAAAGCGATTGACAAACGTTCTTGTTTTCTCCAACTCAGATAGACCCGCGAAATTTGAAACAAAATAACCAACGTGGAAGGACCGACGTGATAGACAAATACAAATGGAAGCACCTATGCACATTTGCGATTTTACTTGCTTAAAAAGAAGTTCTAGAAGTTTTGAAGAACCTTTGTCACAATTTCATGGTAAAAAACTATGTGAAAAAAATGGGGTCTGTGAACCTTGAAAGAGAAGAGTTCTTCCTACCACCTCTAAGGTTTACCTGGGACCAGTAGCGATCGTCCGTCTGTTTTCTTTACCAGGAAAAGATACAAAGTTCACGGAGAAATACAAGAGCATCAAGTAGATTGCCCTGAAATTATATATTGAAGCTGTGTCTCAGCTAGTCGACCGATTTCCATTTGATCACGACATTCACAACTTTGTAAAGATTGTAGACCCACAAGTCGTATCGGATGGTGATATTCCATCGTTGCGACTTTTTTGCCAAAAGTTCGGTGGGCATTGATGCTACTTAGTCCAGACGATACTTTGCTCAGTGGCAGAAACCCGATTGATTTTTGGAATTGGGTGGCGTCCATCAAGACGCCAAGTGGGGTGCTAAAGTTCACTAGCATCCTTCATGTCATTCAGTTTATTTTTGGACTTCCCTGCTCAAATGTTGTTGTGGAAAGACTTTACTGTATTCTGAAAACAGTAAAAAATGAAAAGAGGAATGGGCTCAAAAACGTAACTTTGGCTGCGACGATTTCTTTCAAGCATGGGATGCGCAGGTACAGCAAGTTTTTATGGTCTGATCGTAGTATAAATTTTCTACCAATTAAATAGTGTCTAAATTTGTCCAAGTGGTGGATTATAGATAGTAATTCTAAGTTTGTGGCGGAATAACTACTTTCGCATTTTGATAAGGTTCTTCTCGAATAGCATATAACTTTTTCTATTTTTTTGTTTAGGCGTTTTCTTCTAGAGGATTAGGGTTTTCTACCGGGATTATTTGCGAAAGAATAGCGCAAATGCCCCTTTGAACTAGCAACGGTTGCGACCACAAATTGTCCATTTTCGAAATTAGGAAGTGATAACATTAGTTCAGAAGTGAGTGCTTTTTTGAGATGGTGTTTGGAAGTTTGAGCTTCCTGGGACCAGGTAACATTTTGGGAGTTCCCTTTAGTTAATTCTGTGAGGGGTTTTGCAATTTGGGCGTACTTGCGCAAAAATTTTCTAGCCAGTAAGACCTAAAATTCCTCTGAATTCTTTCATAGTTCTTGGGGGTTTGAGGTTTTCAACACATTTTATTTTATCAGGGTCTGGAGATATCTCTCCTTGCGTCACCACTAATCCTAAAAATTTAATTTTAGGTTTAAACAAATTTACTTTTTCAGGCCGGCATTTTAAATTGCCCTGTTTGAATTTAGCTAATGTTGCTAAGTGTTGTTCAGCGTTTTTTCCCACGCATATCACATCATCAACAAAATGAATGATTTTTTTTAATCCTCTTAATAGATGCAATAAGTGTCTACATAGCGCGCTTGAACATGTCTCAAGTCCAAATGTACTCTTAAATATTCGTAGGAACCACATTCCGTCGTAGAAAACGCAGTTTTATAGACATCTTTTTCGGCTATTTTCACTTGGTGGTAGCCTTGGGTAAGATTCAAAGAAGTAGAGATTTTTTTTTGCTTGAAATAGAGTCAAGAATTTCATCTATTCTTGGTAAAGGAAATTTATCACTAACTACTTGTTTGTTAAGGGCTCTATAATCTACAACAAGTCTAAGTTCACCATTCTTTTTTGGTACCAAGACCACTGGTGCAGAATACGTGCACCAGCAGTTGAATACCATATATTTAAAATATAAGATTCTTTCCTTCTAAAGATGATTCGGGCAGAAATTATACGTCCCCTAATTGAGTTCAAATACCGCTTCCAAGAGTCTAAATTCTTAATCAGCAAAAAGAGAAATTGCATTTCTAGCTCCAGTCAAACAACGACGCTGGTCGTTCGAATTTCGCTAAGATAATTAGTAGCAAAAAAATTGCTACGTACGATGTTTCTAAGGAAGTTTAAACGGCAATAAAAAACTGTGTGAACGCCTGAATCATCTGAAATATCTTAAAGAGATTATTGGACGAGGATTCGCGTCCTTGGGGCACGTGAGCCAATGGCAGGCAGTCCCTAGAGCGCAGGACGAAATAACTGCGTTTGGGAGTGGGGTAAATGTGTTTTTTAATTTGAATATGAATTCAGACTTAAAAACGATTAGTACCGCAAATAATCTCGGTCACCATTATTGTCATTGAAGTGACCCGTTGCTGTACAACTAAGCATGTAAGTTTAATAAATCTATTGTCTTTTTATATGTGTTTATTTCATTTATATGTCTGCGTCTAGGCCGAAAATGGGTAATTAGTTCGCAAGTCTCCAAGGTAAATGCTCCCAAAGGAATCTGATCTTCAGATAGCTCAAGAAAGAAGAGGCCACATTTGTATGTCTACATATTCAATTTTCTCTCATTAATTGAGAGCGGTGCTAGCCTAGTTGACACAATCTCCAGCGCTATAAGCGGCGCTATCGGATAAATTTCTATCGCCACATAAAAACATTTTATCGCTACAAATGGCGCGTGTCGGAAATTGGAGGAAAACTGCGAACTAATTAGGCCATTTAAACTTTGTAATTCAAATTTAATTGTTGGAGAGATACAGACATATAAATAAAGTGATTAGGCCTATAACCGCTAGGCTACGATAAGAGACCCCTTATATCTCATAGGATATAATAGCCTACCCCAAAATATGTGAATTAAAATTTGATGTTTATATAAACTCAAAAAAAAACAAACATGGACGATCTAAATGAATTACTAATAGTCCAAAAGTTAGTCGCAAAACATATATAGATTTCAAAATCTATCCCGGAATACAATGGTCAGTCATATATTGACGAATATAATATCAAATTGAACCAGTTTGTACAGTTAACAAAAACAGACGTTGGAGCGTTAAAAGAAATGCTGCTTCTACGATTAAGAGGCCAGGCCTTAACCTTTCTAAAACAGGTCGAACATACCATAGGCAATAACGCCAACTTGCCAATAAATACGGTAGATGACTTGTTAAAAGCATTCAAAGAGAGCATTCAAAAAGCATTCAAAAAAAACTTACACACACACACAAAAACTTACACACCAACAAAAACTTACACACACACAAAAACTTACACACAAACAAAAACTTACACACAAACACAAAAACTTACCCACACAAACAAAAAACTTTAGACAAACACAAAAACTTACACACACACACAAAAACTTCAAAAACACAAAGAAAAATACACACACACAAAAACTTACACACACCAAATACCAAAAAAAGACAAATCCTTAAAAAAACAAAAAATTACAAACACAAAAAAATTAACACACACACAAACTAACAAAAAACAAAAACATACACACACACACAATCATACACACACACAAAAACTTACACAACACACACACAAAAAATTACACACACACAAAAAAAAATTACACAAACACAAAAACTTACAAAAACACAAAAACTTAAACACACAAGATAAATTAAACACACAAACACACTAACACACACAAAAAAAAGTTAACGCACACAAACACAATAAAAAAAATAAAAAACCATACAAACAAACACACACAAAAACTTACACACACACACAAAAACTACCAGACACAAACAAAATTAAACGCAAACAAAAAATAAGAAACCCAAACAAAAAAATTACTTACGCACAAAAAAACTTACACAAAAACAAAAAATTACACACAAACAAAAACTTACACGCACACAAAAATAACTTACACACACAAAAAAACTTACAAAGAAACACACAAATATTACATGCACACAAAAACTTAAACACAAAAAAAAACTTACACACACAAAAAAAAACTTAAAAACACACAAAAACTTAAAAACACAAAAACTTAAACACAAAAAAAAAAAACTTAAAAACAAATAAAAACTTACACATCCAAAAAAAATTACACACACACACGAAAACTTACACACACAAAAAAACTTACACACACACAAAAACATACACACACACAAAAACACACACAAACAAACAAACACAAAAACAAAAAAAATCACACACAGACACAAACAGACACACACGCACACATAACGACACATACACCCACACACACACAAACTTACACACTAACAAAAACTTACAAACACACACACACACACACAAACTTACACACTCAAAAATAATGACACGAACGCAAAAACTTACAAAAACAAAAACTTGAACGTACACAAAAACTTACACGCACACAAAAACTTACACACACACAAAAACTTACACACACACAAAAAAAACTTACACAGACAAAAAAAACTTACACACACACATAAAAACTTACACACGTACAGAAAACACACACACACAAAAAAAACTAAAACAAACAAAAACACATAAACACACAAAAAAAATTACACAAAAACACAAAAACTTACAAAAACAAAAAAAACTTACAAACCAACAAAAAAACTTACACACACACACAAACTTACACATACACAAAAACTTACACACATACACAAAAAAGTTACATACACACAAAAACTTACTTTTTACTTTTTAGTTTACTTTTTTTGCGGCGCATCCCTGCGGCGCATCCTGCGGCGCTTTCCTGCGGTGCCTCCCTGCGGCGCATCCCCTGCGGCGCTTTCCTGACCCTTGGCGCATCCCTGCGGCACATCCTGCGGCACTTTCCTGGACCACGGCGCATCCCGGCGGCGCTTCTCTGGCCCGGGGGACCTTTGGGGACCGGGGGAGGGCCTTTGGGGCACTGGGAGGGCCTTTGGGGGTCTGGGGGCACTTGAGGACCGATTGGTCCTTTGGGAGCCCGGTGGACCTTTGGGGGCCGGGGGTGGGCCTTGGGGGGTCCGGGGGGCCAGTTGGGAGCCTGGGGGACATTTGGGGACCGGTGGAGGGTCTTTGGACCCCCGTTGGTCTTTTGGGAGCTCTTTGGGCCTTTGGGGGCCCGGGGAGGGCCTTTGGGGGTCTGGGGTGGGCCTTTGGGGGCGCCGGTTGCCCTTTGGGAGCTTGGGGGACCTTTGAGGACCGGGGGCTTCCTTCGGGGTTGGGGTAGGAGGATCGGAACCCTTTGGGGTTGGGTAGAGGACCTCACAACACTGTTCAAATGGAACTTGTGTATTATAACGACCACACTCAAAACCTTTTCTAAAACTCTTTCTAAAATCTTCTTTTAAAATTTCTCTAACTTTTTCGCCGAAATAATTCCATAAGCTGTCTAAAACCGTTTCACCCAAATAATCCCTAAAAGTAATTTCTGTGTGTTCCTTTTGTTTTTTGGCATCTCTGTGCTTTCACATTTCAAATTTCTAGGAAACCCTTTCCTACGTTAATCTCTTCATCTCTTCAAAATCTCTTCAAAATAGAATATTAATTTTTCTCTCTGACCTAAAGAACGTTTATCCCACAGACCTAAGATTAAAGAAGCCTTAATGTTTCTTAATTTCCCCTTCGTGAATCAATAATTTCCCCTAGCGATTATGTAAATCAAGTTCACAGGTTAGTCTAAAGATCAAAGAAACCATATTGTTTCATAATTCCCCCTTTGCGAACCAATAATTTTCCCGCCGATTATGTAAATCACCCCTCATGTCATTACACGTGGCCAAACAACAACAGATCGATTGACCTTTACCCCCATTAGACTCGATCGATAATCCTTGAATAAATTATGTCCCGTCAGCATTAAACTAAATTGTAGATGGCAGCAGGGGTGAGGGTTCGGACCTCCTGATAGGGTTCTACTTTAATCTACCATCTCCTCTCATTTAGAATAAACATGAACAAATAAGAATATAATAATATATACTATAAACAGCCTATGCTACGGGGGCATGGCAGCCACTGCGGCTGTCATGGAAAGGCTTTTTAAGATGTCTATTAGTTTTAAAGGCTATATCTTAATGGGAAATATGGGAGGGGTGGGCTGCCCTCCTTTTCTTTTTTAATATCTCTGAAATTAGATTTAATTTTAACACGACTGATCGAGATCATAGTTACCATTTAATTATCCCCTCCCAAGCCCTTTATCCCAAATATATCCAAACAAATTTGTGATATATAAATTTTTTTCAAAATCGTGCACAGGTTAAATACCTTTTTCACCATACGTGAACACCCCCCCCCAGCCATTACTTCGCTGCCGAAGTATAGAACGATGATGGCACAATGTATTAATTATTTATTTTGTCTGTCTTTTTTATAAAACAGGGAATTTCGTATCTAAGGAATTGTCGTAGACACTTTGAAAAGAGCTCATCCGAGTCCATTTCAATGCCAAAATAGTTTAAATATCAATGAGCCTTCAGATAAAGGGGTATGGAATGGGTAGTGTAGGAAAACGAGGTTTTTCGTAAATGTAAATTCGGGGGATAATTCTTTCGGTCTGAAAATATCAAAAGGCCCTAACAGGTCGAATTCTGCTTCTAATGAGTCCTCATTCACCCGCATCAGTTGCCAACTGTGGCCTGTAGGCGTGGATAAGAAAAAAAAAGAAATGAATTTTAAGTGGCTATATTTGTTTTTTTGAAAACAGGGAAGGGGTGATCGGATTGAGCTGAAATTTCGAGGATAAGCTCCCGGGCCCTAGAAAAGCTTAACCTCTAAATTTCAGCCCAATCGGACAACGTTAAAGGGGGGCTGTGGTGGGAGGGTCGAAACTTCCGGCCCAGTTTACCCCATGAAGATGAAGTCGGAGGAGAATCAAATTTTGCAAGTTTCTTAGTTTGAGCTTGGGCTACAAAATGCGATTACCGCCGTCTCTCTGCGACCTTTAGGACCTGAAATCGCTTAACATTGTGGTGGGTCGCCTCTTTATAGAGGCACAAGTGTGCCTCCTTGATATCTCTGAACATAGCTTTAAAGTTTCAAAGGTATACCACGACAGGTTTCATACCAAAATTTTTATCAGCTTGTTTTGGCAGAGGACGCCTAAAAATGGAATGAGAGAGAAACTGGTTGCCCTCGGATCACTTTTTAACATCTATATCAACTTGTCTTCTGAGTGTATACCCTTAACCGTTCTTGAGATATTGCAGATAGATGCCTCTTTTTCATAATGATAAATCCTCCATGTAAAAAAGGGCAAACAGCATTATTTACAGCCCTAGGGAAGGTGGGGGCATTGCAACGTTATTCATCATTGAAATTGTGAATTTAATCTTAGAACGGTACTAATGAGATGCCCGCACCTTAAATTACATCTTGGTTAGGCCTGGGTATGATTTAGAAAGCAATCAGAAATTTTTATCAGCTATATTTGGCAGAGGACGTCTAAAAATGGAATGAAAGAGAAACTGGTTGCCCTCGGATCACTTTTTAACATCTATATCAACGTGTCTTCTGAGTTTATACCCTTAACCGTTCTTGAGATAATTTATGAGATGAAGAGATTAACGTAGGAAAGGGTTTCCTAGAAATTTTAAATATGAAAGCAGAGATATGACAAAAAACTAATGGAACACACAGAAATTACTTTTAGGGATTATTTGGGTGAAACGGTTTTAGACAGCTTATGGAACTATTTCGGTAAAAAAGTTAGAGAAATTTTAAAAGTATATTTTAGAAAGAGTTTTAGAAGAGGTTTTGAGTGTGGTCGTTATAATACACAAGTTCCATTTGAACAGTGTTGTGAGGTCCTCTACCCAACCCCAAAGGGTTCCAATCCCCCTACCCCGGCCCCGAAGGAAGCCCCCGGTCCCCAAAGGTCCCCCAAGCTCCCAAAGAGCCACCGGCGCCCCCAAAGGCCCACCCCAGACCCCCAAAGGCCCTCCCCGGACCCCCAAAGGCCCATCGAGCTCCCAAACGACCAAGGGGGTTCCAAAGACCCACCCCCAGTCCACAACGGTCCCCCAGGCTCCCTACGGGCCCCCCGGCCCCCCACCTGCCCTCCCCTAGCCCCCCCCGGCCCACCGGGCTCCCACCGTCCCAAACATCTCTCCACGGCACCCCAGACCCCCAAAGGACTTCTTTGTGCTCCCCAGACCCTCCCCCGGTCCCCCCATCTATCCCGGCCCAGAGACGCGCCGCCGGGATGCGCCGTGGGCCACGAAAGCGCCGCAGGATGTGCCGCAGGGATGCGCCGCGGGTCAGGAAAGCGCCGCAGGGGATGCGCTGCAGGGAGGCACCGCAGGAAAGCGCCGCAGGATGCGCCGCAGGGATGCGCCGCAAAAAAAGTAAACTAAAAAGTAAAAAGTAAGTTTTTGTGTGTGTGTAACTTTTTTGTGTATGTGTGTAAGTTTTTGTGTGCGTGTAAGTTTGTGTGTCTTTGTTATCTTTTGTGTGTGTGCGTGTAATTTTTATTTGTGTGTTTAAGTTTTTGTGTGAGTGTGTAAGTTTTTGTGTGTAAGTTTTTGTCTGTGTGTGTAAGTTTTTGTTTGCTTTTAAGTTTTTTTGTGTGTGTGAGTTTTTTAGCGTTTTTTTTATTTGTTGTATGTGTATAAGTTTTTTTTTGTGTGTGTTAGTTTTTTTTTGTGTGTGTGTAAGTTTTTGTGTGTGTGTAAGTTTTTTTGTGTGTTTAATTTTGTTTTTGTTTTCAAGTTTTGTGTGTGTGTATAAGTTTTTGTGTGTGTGTAAGTTTTTGTGAATGTGTAAGTGTGTGTGTGTGTGTGTGTGTGTGTGTGTAAGTTGTGTGTGTGTGTGTTTGTTTGTGTGTGTGTTTGTATGTTTTTGTGTGTGTTTGTATGTTTTTTTTTGTCTGTAAGTTTGTTTGTGCATGTGATTTTTTGTGTGTGTGTAAGTTTGTGTGTGTGTGTGTATGTTTTTTTGTTTTTGTAAGTTTGTGTGTGTGTGTAATTTTGTGTGTGTGTGTGTGTGTGTGTAAGTTTATGTGTGTGTGTAAGTTTTCTGTGTATGTGTGTAAGTTTGTTTGTGTGTGTAAGTCTTTGTGTGTGTGTAAGTTTTGTGTGTGTGTGTGAGTTTTTGTGTGTTTGTGTGTGTAAGTTTTGTGTGTGTGTGTGTGTGTGTGTGTAAGTTTTGTGTGTGTGTGTGTGTGTTTTTTTGTGTTCTTGTGTAAGTTTTTGTGTGTGTGTGTGTAATTGTGGGTGTTTGTTTATTTTTTTGTGTGTTTGTTTGTTTGTTCGTTTTGTTTATGTTTTATTTTTTGTGTGTGTGTGTGTGTGTGTGTGTGTATGTTTTTTTGTGTATATTAGTTTTTGTGTTAAAGTTATTTTTCGTGTGATTATTTATTTGTTTGTGTGTGTGTGTTTGTGTGTGTATTTGTTTGTGTGTGTGTATTATTTGTTTTTTTTGTTTATTTTATCGGGCGTGTGTTTGTAAGTTTTGTGTTTGTGTGTGTGTGTGTGTAATATTTTTTTCGTGTGTTTGTTTTTTTTTGTTTGTTCATGTGTAAGTGTGTGTGTGTGTGTGTGTGTGTGTGTGTGTATGTGTTTGTGTGTGTGTAAGTTTGTGTTTGTGTGTGTGTGTTAGTTTTGTATTTGTGTGTGTGTGTGTGTGTGTGTAAGTTTTTGTGTGCATGTAAGTTTTTGTGTGCTTTTAAGTTTTCGTGTGTGTTAGTTTTGGGTTGTGTGTGTGTTAGTTTTCGTGTGTGTTTGTGTGTGTGTTTTGTGTCTGTGTGTGTGTGTGTGTGTGTGTAAGTTTTTGTGTGTGTGTGTGTGTGTGTGTGTTGTTTTTTGTGTTGTTGTGTTAGTTTTTGTGTTTGTGTGTGTGTGTGTGTGTAAGTGTTGGCGTGTGTGTGTGAGTTTTCGTTTGTGTGTGTGTGTGTTTTTAAGTTTTGTGTGTGTGTGTGTGTGTGTGTGTGTAATATTTTGTTTGATTTTTATTTTTTGTGTTATTGTTAGTTTTCGTGTGCTTGTGTAAGTTTTTGTGTTTGTGTGTGTGTGTTAGTTTTTGTGCGTGTGTGTGTAAGTTTTGTAGTGTGTGTGTAAGTTTTCATGTGTGTGTAAGTTTTTGTTTGTGCGTACGTTTTTGTGTGTGTGTGTGTGTAAGTTTGTGTGTGTGTGGTATTTTTTGTGTGCATGTATGGTGACTGCGGGAGGACATGTGGGGCCCAGTGTGGGCGTGTGGGGATCCGGAGACCCGTGAGGATGGAGGGGTGGTTTGGGATCCCGGGGGACCGGTGTGGACCATGGGAGGTTCCATGGGGGACCGTTGGGCTGGTTGACGCGCGTTGTGCGGGGGGGGGTCCGGGGGGGCAGTTGGGGGCCTGGGGGACATTTGGGGACCGGTGGAGGGCCTTGGGGACCCCGTGGTGCGGGGGGGAGGGGGAGGGGGGGGGCGGGGCGGGGGGTAGGGGGGGGTGGGCACATGGAGTGCGGGGGGGCTTGGGGGGTATCTTGGGGTCCGGGGGCGGGCCTTGGGGGCCCGGGGATGACTTTTGTGGGGTGTGGGGGCCCTTGGGGACCCGTTTGGTCCGTGGGGCGCTCGTTGGGGCTGTGGGGGGCCCGGGGGTGGCCTCTGGAGGGCGGGGTGGGCGGTTGGGGGCGCCGGTGGCCCTTTGGGAGCTGGGGGGACCTTTGAGGACTGGGGGCTTCCTTTGGGGTTGGGGGAGGAGGATTGGAACCCTTTGGGGTTGGGGTAGAGGACCTCGCAACACTGTTCAAATGGAACTTGTGTATTATAACGACCACACTCAAAACCTCTTCCAAAATCGTTTCAAAAATCATCTCTTAAAATGTCTCTATCTGTTTCGCCGAAATAATTCCATAGCCTGTCTAAAACAGTTTCACCCAAATGATCCCTAAACGGAATTTCAGCGTGTTCCTTTTGTTTGGCATCCCTGTGCTTTCACAGTTGAAATTACAAAGAAACCTTTTCGCACGCTAAGATCAAAACATCTGCCTCGGAAACGAATCTCTTGTTAGAACTCCAAATTAATTCCCCTTTCATGAATCAATTCTCTATAGAACAACAAATTAATTCCCCGTTTGTGTCAATCAATCAATCATGACATCCTGTGTGATCTAACTGTTTCTCGGTGACAATTCTCTTTGGAAATGCAAGGACATTAATTAACTTGACGTCATCTGTCAGACATTAATTAACTGTTTCCCGGAACCTCATAACATCTGGCTCGAATAACAATAACAAATACTATTTCCGGATCATAACATCTGCCTCGAACAGGAAGGAAATGTCATTAACTGTTTCTCGTAACCTCATAACATCTGGCTCGAATAACAATATCAAATACTAATTCCGTATCATAACATCTGCCTCAAACAGGAAGGAAATGTGATTAACTTTGCTTCGAACGACAACAACATTGACCCCATTAACCACGTGTTCTCTCTAATGACTCTGTTCAAAACAACAACAACATTGACCTTGGCATTTTGCCTCGGAAACAATAACAACATTGACCTTGGCATTCGTTGAGAGCGTGCCAAAAACACACCTGGAGAAAGAGGTCATTGACCGATTACGCAATCATTCTCACTAATGACTCTATGCCCATATTTGGTGTCCTGTCAGTATTCTATGCCCATATATGGACTCCTGTCAGCGCTGGTACCCCCATCTCTACTGTTTTAAGCTATGGCCTGGGAAAATATATGGTTCTTATGGAAGGGACGCTTGTGAAAACTTCAGAGAGGGCTAATTTGATTGGAAATTGAAAGTTCTAGTTCAATTTTTGAGAGTCAAAAGAGATTGGAGGGCAACTAGCCCATCCCCCTCGCCCATTTTTCTCGGATGCATCTGATAAAAAATTTGAGATAGCCATTAAGTTGAAAATTGTTCAAAAGTTAGATAACAAAAATCAGGCGTCGACACAACACCCCAGGGCCCGGGGGCAGGCGTTGTAAGCTAAGCCCTGGGGCATATATGGTTTTTATGAAAGGGATACTCGTATAAACTACACAGAGGGCTCATTTGATTGAAATTGAAAGTTCGAGTTCACTTTTTAACAGTCAAAAGAGATCCGAGGGCACCTCCCCCCCACGCCTTCTTTTTCAAAACCCATCTGATGAAAATTTTGAGTTAGACTTTTTGTTAAAAAAATAGTTCAAAGGTCGGATAAGAAAACCTCCGGTGTCAATACCACCCCCCAGGGCCCGAGAGAAGGTGTTCTAAGTTATGCCCTAAGTGCATGTATTGTTCTTATGAAATGGATCCTCATATAAAATTCATAGAGGGCTCATTTGATTGGAAGTTGAAAGTTCTAGTTCAATTTTTAAGAGTCAAGAGATTTAAGAGCAACTAGCCCCCCCCCATGCCTTTTTTATTTCCAAACCCATCCACTACAAATTTTAAGATAGCCAGTTTTCTTAAAATTGTTCAAAAATTAGATAACAAAAACTCCGGTTTCAACACACCTCCCCAGGGCCCAGTGTGTAGGATTTGTAAGTGTTGTCGTGGGGGTGTGTATGGTTCTTATGAAAGGGATGCTCGTATAAACTTCAGATAGGGCTCATTTGATTGGAAATTGAAATTTCTAGTTCACTTTTTAAACGTCAAAAGATATCCGAGGGCCACTAGCCCCGCCCCCATAAACCCTTTTTTCCCCAAGCATATCCGATAAAAATGTTAAAATAGCCATTTCACTAAAAATAATTCAAAGGTCAGACAAGAAAAACTCCTGTGTCAACGCAACCCCCCTTGGCCCAGAGGCAGGAGTTGTAAGTAATGCTCTAGTGGCATATATCGTTTTTATGGAAGGGATGCTTGTATAAACTTCGAAGAGGGTTCATTTTATTGGAAATTGAAAGTACTCGTTAACTTTCTAAGAGTCAAAAGATATTGGAGGGCAACTAGACCCCCCCCCCCCGCCCGCCACGCCCTAGATACATCAGATAATAATTTTGAGATAGACATTTTGTTAAAAATAGTTCAAAGTTCAGGTAAAAAAAAATCCAAAAACACCCCAGTGCCCGACGATAGGTGTTGTACATTATGCCCTGGGGGCATATATGGTTGCTATGGAAGGGATACTCGTCTAAACTAAATAGATGACTCGTTTGATTAGAAATTGAAAGTTGTAATTCACTTTTTAAGAGTAAAAAGTGATCGGAAGGCAGCTAGCCTCAACCCCACACTCCATTTACTTTTTTCCCAGACGCACTTCATATAGAAGGGTTCGTCGTATAAACTTCAAAAGGGGCTCATTTCTAAGGGGGCAAACTTTTTTCACTTTGATATTGTTACTTTGATACCAGATTTGATTCTTTGATGAAGATTTGATTTTTTTTTTTTTAAGTTTGATTTTGAACTAAGAAATTTAAAAAAACTTGAAACTTTTTGCAATCAAGAACGAACAAAAATTGATTAAAACAAGCTTTCCGGAAAATAAGCTTTTTTGAAGAAAAGTAAAGGCTATTTTAAACTTAAGCTCAACAGATACAAATACCTGTTAAAATTCAAACTCAAAACGACCAGAAATTACTATTAAAGAATAAATGAAACCCAAAACGTACAGAAATTAGCAGAAAAGTTACCTTGGGAGCAGCTTTTGTTCGGCTAGAACTACTTGGCTTGTGACTAATCATGGTAGAAAGTCATAAAATTGACACTGCTATCGTAATGGCCTGGAATACCCAAAGAACAACTAAAGGGATTAACTTGAGACTTTAATGAAGTGTTGAGGGGATGTATAACTAAATCAAAAGGACCTATGAGCATCCAGGTTGTCAAGAGTCTGAACCTGTAATACCCCAGGAACTGTCAAAGGTATAAAGTTGAATTTTTTTGGTAACGCTGAAGAGGATGTTGAAATAAATTTGAAGACAGTGTAGGTAATCAGGAAAGATAACAGTAGTTCTTGAACAGATAAGGGTATTGACTTTAGACCTCAACTGCATGTCGAAGGAGACTTTGAACTACTCCAAAAGACACCACAAGCATCAAGGTTGTCATTGTAGCTCTACTAATTCGTGACAAGATCCAAAGTTTTGGTATAGAATTGATTGCATTTAAATCATTGTCCTCAACTCACCAACCTTTATTTTATCACTCAAATTTGTTAAATTTGTGAGCCATCATTTGACCATTTGACCATAGGGAATCAAACATCGAAATTTCCCCCTCTATGACAGAGTCCTCTATATAAACAGGTCCAAACAATATAAAAGGAGGATTGACCACAGCAAAAAGTATAAACAAATGAATGCAAGACGTGCCTGGGGCTATGGTAACTTAGATTGAAATCATTGGTAGGACAAATTTTGTCTTAGGAAAGATCAAAGCCATTTCAGTTTTAGAGATCACTAACAAGCAGAAAACGGTGAGCGATATATAAACTTAAAATTAAAAATATATATTTTTTTCTCAAGAATTCATTACTGAAAGAAAAAAACAGGTGTGTAGAACTCATTGGGCCTTAGTCGATTTTTCCAACTCGTTTTCCTCAGCTCAATGATTTTCTTCATTAATGTATTTATAACTTAGAACAATATGGTTTCTATTTAATGTCAACCCCAATCTATTTAGAACCCTTCGTTTTCACTTATATTCACAGGTTATAGAGAAAAGAAAAGTGTTTTTGCTTTCTAGTCAGTTCTGAAAAAGATTTTTTTTTTCAGGCCAAAACGAGGGAGGAAAGATTTCTTACGTAGTTATGTAGAAGCGGAGAACTTTGGACGAGAAGAAAATGCATCTATAGAAACATGTGGATTCCACTATCCCAAATGTCCCATTTCATTATTTAACATTTTCAGGAGTTGGAGCGGAACCGATAATGATTGCGAGCCAATTTACAGCATAGATGGGGTTGAGCTTCAAGTTCCTTGTGACGAAGATAAAGATTTTTATGTTGATGATGAATGTCCGACGGTGAATCTTACAATTTCCCAAAAATTGCATGAATAGGGTGCAATTTATTCGTTCAAAGTTTTTAAGTTAATACATAAACTTTGTTAGTATTTATTTATGAATGTGTGAGTGAAACTTTTTTTTATAATTTTATAATAAACTCAAATTTAGCAAATTCAAACCGACTGCAGGAATTAAATCATCAAATTAACTATGTTCACTATCCCAGCATTCTTAATATTCAACTACTTTATTCATGAAACCCGGTTAAGATCAGATGGACGATTTTAGGACTAACTAAAAAACAGATGGACATAAAGTCCCAGCTCCCAACAATAAAGATGGGGTTTTGCAGAAATTCCACGAATAGGGTACCATTTCTTTGCAATAGCGAAAAGAAACAGAAAATAGGAAAAAAGGCAATAAAAAACAAGTTGAAATTTTCGAAGAATATTCACAATGAATATTCAAAGACAAGAAGGGAAATTTTTCAGTTATTTTACATACCCACTACATTCGGAAAAAATTATCGCATGAATACTTTTTTAATTATTCATTCATTATTTATTTTATGGGGCGAAAGAACTACTTTTGTCTTCAAAATTAAATGTCATTTAAGTTTATTTTACATTTATCATTTAATTTAACCAGATTTCTTGGTATAAAAGGAATGGTTGTTATAAACTTAAAAGGGGCCTTATTCAACTGGAAATTGAGAGCTCTTGTGGGATTTTAATAATTAGCAGTAATTTAAAAGCAACCAACCCCCTTCCCTGTCCATTCTAGCTAACCTTCAAGACACTATAGATATTTTATCAAAACTTTCAGATGGTATTTTTTTTTCGGAATAGTCAAAAAGTCCAATAACTATGCCTTCAGGTATGACAAGGCCTCCAAAGCCCACTGGGCAAGGCTTTGCAGTGGGAAATTTTTCCATGGCTCACATACAGAATGTATTTCTGGGGAACAGGGACAAGTTTAATTTTTTTTTGTCCCAAAATGATAAGACAACTAAGGTCAAACTTTCAAAACTTGCCGAAGTGGATTTTCAACTAAATCAAAATCACTATGTTAATCCAGGCTTTCACAAGAATGCATCTACAATATATATATATATATATATATATATATATATATATATATATATATATATATATATATATATATATATATATATATATATATATATATATATATATATATATATATATATATATATATATATATATATATATATATATATATATATATATATATATATATATATATATATATACTACTAACAACTCATCGCAGCACCAAGCCGCCTGAGGCCAACACAGCTACGCACGCTCCTCCTCCACCCCAATATATTCAAAGCCTCCCTTTTTACACCCGTCCACGAAGGTCCCATTTCCTTTAAATCTTTTTTTATGACGTCCTCCCACCCCAGACGTGGACGACCTGCTTTCCGTTTAGCCCTAGATTGTTGGCATAAAAGAATAATCTTCGGCAATCTGTCATCCTTCATCCGCACAACATGCCTTAACCACCTCAACCTTTCTTTCATTATAAACCTAGAAAGCGGTATTGAACCAAATTTTTCGTATAGCCTATTTTTTGAAATACGGTCTGTCAGCTGGGTACCCAGAACAATCCTTAAGCAATTTCTCTGGAAAACATCTAGCAAATCTTCATCCGCTTTTCGGAGCGTCCATGATTCAGAGCCATATTTGACCACTGTCATTGCTGTAGCTTCTAAGATTCTAATCTTGGTTTGCATACTTATCTTCCTATTCTTCCAGACTTTTTTTAACTGTGAAAAAACACCCTGAGCCTTGGCTATTCTATTTTTAACATCTTCACTGCTCCCACCATCTTTACTAATAATACTACCAAGGTAAGTGAAGCTTCCCACCTGATCAATCTTTTCATTACCCAACGTCACCTTTTCACCTTCACTTGTTCCTAGCCTTAGTGACTTAGTCTTCCTAACATTAATTTTAAAACCAATACTAGCACCCTGAACTCGCAAAACCTCTAAAACTTCATTCATTTTGCTCACACTTTCATCTAGGATGCTTAAATCATCAGCATAATCCAGGTCCAGGAAACTTTTTCCTCCCCATTTGATTCCATGGTCTCCCATTGCCTTTCCTGTGCTCCTGAAAACAAAGTCCATCAAAATAATCCATATAAAAGGGGATAGAACACAACCCTGCTTAACTCCTGATTTAATACAAAACCAGCTGCTAACCTCATTTCCTACCTTAACCGCAGCAGTGTTATTCTCGTCCACTGCAATAATCACTTTAATGTATTTGTCTGGTATACCATACAAGGATAAAACCTCTACTAAAGCTCCTCTATTAACAGAATCGAACGCTTGCTCATAATCTATAAAACTGAGGACCAAAGGTGTTTGAAAACTTAGGCACTTCTCAATTGTTAACCTAAGAGTAAAAATTTGGTCAACACATCCTCTACCTTTTCTAAAACCGCACTGCTCTTCTCTTAAAACTTTGTCTACGGCATCTCTCAGTCTAAAAAGTATCATATTACTAAGTAATTTGCTACCTACAGAGACCAGACTAATGTCTCGATAATAAATAAACTCAATTTTATCATCTTTTTTATAAAGTGGGTTAATTAAGGTTTTCCTAAAATCTTTAGGTACTTCCCCTTTTTCAAAAATAATATTCACAATATTCAGAAGCTTATTTCTAACCTCAGAGCCACCATATTTAAGAAGCTCATTTACTACCCTATCAGCACCTGGAGCCTTATTATTCTTTAATCCTTTTAGTACTGTTGCTAATTCCTCCTTACAAAACAAATCTTCCTTCACATCCAAGGTATCACAAACTTTTTCATTTTCCTCTATATTTTTTCCTGCAACTCTATCTCGGTTAAGCAAGTTCTCAAAATGTTCGGCCCATCTTCCTTTAGCTTTTTCCTTATCGCTAATTGCCACCCCATTCCTATCTTTAACTGTGACAAGTCCCGATTGACTACTACCTCTCAATTTGTTAACGTGCCAGTACAATATTTTACTATTATGCCGTCTAGCTGCATCTTCCAAATCCTCGGCAATTTTATCCATGGCCTCCACTTCACACCTCCTTAGTTCATATTTCAATGCTTTCTCCACTTTCCTTACATTTCTTTGGTTTTCATGCGATCCATCACTCAGATAATTCTTGTACAAGTCCTTTCTCCTTTCTATTAAACATAAAGCTTTTTCACTAATATTCTTAGCTGCAGTTCTAGCTTTCTTCCCTAATACACCTTCAGCAACTTCACAAATTATTTTTCTAAAGTTATTCCAACCATCTTCCACATTATCAAATTTTAAACTCTCAAGTTTAGTATTCAACTGTTGCTGGAAATTTTCTCTCAGATTCTCATCCTGGAGTCTACCAACATCATAACTACCTGGGAGGTAGTTACCCTTCCGAAATTTTAGCTTTAAATTAACCGTTGCCACTACTAGATGGTGATCTTTACTTTTAACATCAATAACAGAACTCCTATATACCCTAGTATCTATCTTGTATTGATCCTGCCAGTCTTCGGTTTACTATAACGTAATCAATAGGGTTTGCTGTCTTACCATCACGTGAATACCATGTTAGCTTATAAGCCATTTTATGACCAAACACCGTATTGGTTATAACTATATTGGTATGTCTACAAAATCGCAAAAGTCATTATCCATTACTGTTTTCTTTTCCTAAACCAAATTTCCCTATGCTGGGATAACATCTGTCCTTATTTCTACCAACCTGGGCGTTAAAATCTCCCAGGAATAACATCATATTTCTACCTGGGACCTTGTCTATTTGCTCCTGTAACTGTAAGTAAAATTCATCTGAGTCACTAGTATCTCCATCAGTCGGTTCTACAGGGGCGTATACTACTATAACTGATACCCTGAACTTTCTAGTCATAAAATGGACATTTAGTATTCTAGTATTAATACCTTCCCAGCCTGAACAACACTTACCAGCTTTTTTATTCATTATGACTCCTACTCCCTATCTATGTGCCCCATCTTTCCGGCCTGAGTAAAAATATTCTATATCACTTAATTTCATGCTTCCTACCCCTGTGATATGAGTTTCTGAAAATCCGAATAAATCCAGTTCGAATCGTCTGAATTCGTCAGTCAAAATGTCGATACGATAGTCATTTTTTAATGTCGCAACATTCCAAGTTCCAATTTTCATGTTCTTTAAATCATTGAAATTTTTTTCGCCTCAGAAAAAGCAATGATCCCGGATACCAGTGCAGGACGGGGATCACATATCTTCTCAATTTTACACCGAAGTGCTTAAGCTGGGTTAGAACCGGACAGCAATAAGTCCTGGGACCTCCATGAATGGAGGCTTTGTGCAATCCTGGGTCCATCTTGGTCAAAACATGGTTTTCAGCACTTGGCGATGCTCTTTTATCAACAAGAGTGGAAATCCTGCACAGACAATCTCAATCCTATTACCTCCAACTCATTATATATTAATGCCTACAAATATTATGCTACTACGGGGAGGCAGCCCGTAATAGATAAGTTAGCTAGGAAGAGGTTTTTCAGCCCAAAGACGCCCATCAAAACATACCAATCCCAGAAGAATTGTCCATTAGTCAGAATCCCGTGCAAATGCTGTGTGGTTTACTAGGCTATAATTTCCTCGAGGGGCGCCACTCCTCAAGTGGAAATAGAGTTGACTGCAAGGTCCCCAGTCTTGCACGTATATATATATATATATATATATATATATATATATATATATATATATATATATATATATATATATATATATATATATATATATATATATATATATATATATATATATATATATATATATATATATATATATATATATATATATATATATATATATATATATATATATATATATATATATATATATATATATATATATATATATATATATATATATATATATATATAACAGGACCAGATATAACAGGACCAGATAACGGACCAGATAACGATAACGGACCAGATAAAGATTGAGAGATATAACAGGACCAGATAACGTTGCAAATGCATTGGGAACATTTTTTGCAGAAGTGGGCAGAAAAACAGGAGATTCTGTTGGGAATTCCGCGAAGAGTTTTAAAGACTACCTTGGCCCGGCATGCACTAAGTCCATGTCAATAGCACCTGTCTCTCCATCTCCATCTCCATCTCTCTCTCTCTCTCTCTCTCTCTCTCTCTCTCTCTCTCTCTCTCTCTCTCTCTCTCTCTCTCTCTCTCTCTCTCTATATATATATATATATATATATATATATATATATATATATATATATATATATATATATATATATATATATATATATATATATATATATATATATATATATATATATATATATATATATATATATATATATATATATATATATATATATATATATATATATATATATATATATATATATATATATATATATATATATATTTGTGCCTGCTTTCAATGGATAAATAGAAAAAAGCAGAGTACAAAATGAAACAAAGGAAAGAAGAAAAACACATTTGACACTAAAAATTAAATGCAAGTATTTCATTCACAGAAACAGCTGAGTCGGCGGTGAGTCGTAGAGTTTACTGAGGGATTGTCTTGAGGCTCTCCGTTCTAGATCAATCACCTTGGTTGACGTATCAAGCATTCCCTATATGGATGAGATCTCCGTTTTAGAAAATCTTAGTGGAAGTCCCAGCAAAAATTTTGCAAATCTGTAGTACGTGGTTTGTATTTTTCGACGCTCGGTGAGGGACAACATTTCCCACAAGAGTGATATGTACCAGATGGCAGGAGAGACGACGGCGTTGAATAGTTTTGACTTAATAAATCGATTAAATGACCCTTTGCTTTGGACAGCTTTTCCATATGCTGAGCGAATAGATTTACAGACTGATTCGGTCAGCAAGCCTCTAGTTGACATTGGTGCCTGACCGTACGTCACACCAAGGTATTTTAGGGACTGGGACTGCTGAATTCTGATACCATCAAGTACAAGATTGGAATTGGTCGAGTTAGTGTCACTAAAAATGATAAATTCCGTTTTCTCTATGTTGACTCGTAGTCGTATTCTTCTGTATACGGTCACTAGGAGACGAAGATTCTCTTATAGTCCCCTTAGCGAGTAGCTGAGGAGCAACAAGTCTTCTGCATAAGAACTGATACTTAGATCAAAGCCCTCCAAAATAACGTTCCTCGAACGAGTGTAGTTACAGAGTAAATCGCAGAATTGAAGATGATAGGGCTTAGAGCAGATCTTTGCCGAACTCCTTTGAAGAGCTGAATGGGTTTAGAAAGATTTTGCTTGCGGTCACCGGCAATTGTTTCCCATTCCAAAGCTAGACGAATATGCGTGTGGGAGTACCAATAATGGAGAACAAGGACAATGCGGGGTTGTAAGTTATGCCCTGGGGCATTTAAAGTTTTTATTGAAAGCGTTGTCGTAGAAACTTCAAAAGGGCCCAATCAATTGGAAATTGAAAGGGATAGCGACTAACACCCCTCTCACGCTCAGCATTTTCCAAAACACATCCATTCAAAATTTTGAGATATCCATTTTGTTTAACGTAGTTGAACGTTCTGGAAATTAGGTCTATTAGGATGATAACCCCCTCAGAGCCCTCAGTGCACGGGTTGTAATTTATGCCCTGGGGGCCTATAAGGTTTATATAGAAAGTTGTTGCATATGATTTATAGAATAGATTTTAGTCTTCCTCAAATCCAATTTTTATTTATAAGATATTTTACCTATTCATGAGGTAGAAACTTTTCGAGTCCCTGGCTGGACGCTGGTCTTCTTCATTATTCATCAAGAGAAGCAGAAATCTGGCAAAAACGAAATGGCTGTGGCATTTCAGAATCCTTGCAGAATAGTTAAAATATCTAAGAGCTATGTTTTTCTAACAGAATTAATAATCAAAATTAGTATTATTTTTATTCCTCGAAAATTATTGTATACAAAACTTCGAATACCGTATCAAAAAATTCATCATATATCTTTGAATATTATTGCGTCGAAAAAAATCTCCTTCGGGCAAACTTCAGAAGTATATTAGAACTGATGGATGTGGCTATAGTTATCTTGAATGAAAATCAACTTATCCACTCTTTGTGGACTGAGGCCATTTCTTTTCTAAGTCACTATCATAGTCACTATCAAGCCTACCACCAAAAATAGTCTTTCTGCGGTCACACTAGTCGCAGGAATAGACAATAGCTTGCTGGCAAGTGCGGCGACGTAGGAAATTTCATCGCAATTGTGTCTCTGGAACAGAAGAACGTTGCTGTCACCATCATCTTCGGTTTCTTCCTATGTCTTTAAAAGGATGAAGTATAGTGCAACTTGATTCCTGATTGGTTCCAGCTCTTCCCGATTCGCTTTTCTTTTTAGAAAACCTCCTTGTTCTCTTTTTTAGCCTTCTTTTTTTGGCAATGTTTGTTCAAACTAAAAAAAATTTCAAAGAAAATCATTTTTTCCCACGACCTCTTTTCCACACCACCCAGGAGGTAGAGGTCAAGGCGCGTTTTTTTTATAGAGGTATCGCCATTAGCCACTAATCCTCTGAATAATTTTCATTTTAAACAATTATTGAAAATTTCAAAAATTGTTTTTAATGAAAATTAAATGAAACAAGTTCTTACTAAGCCAAATTTAACGAATGTTTATTTTTAAAAAAATATTTAGTATGGTCCACTAAGCCTCCTTTAAAGCCCGTGATTTAGATTTATAAAATTCACATATATTGCGTGTTATATTTTAAAAAAACCTCTTTTCCATACCATCAAAGAGGTAAGTAGTGTAGCTATAACGATAGAGAGCGGACAGTCCCCCCGCCATACAATAAGACATGTACTGTGTCAATTAAAGAGAGAAGACAGGTATATGAATGTTTTATGTTTATGGATTTTTATCGTTGTATTGGTGGTATATTTGATGTTTTATTGTATGGGAGTCTGATTGTTATTACAGAGATGTTTTTTTATATATGGTTGAATATGTGTGTTACTTTATGATTGATTTTACGTATTGTTATATGGTTGATGTTTTATTTAATGTTTTTTTTGTATGGATGTTTTATTGTATGGATATACGGTTTTTTCATTCATCATTCCAACGGGGCTTTCCTCTTGCATTCAAACGGGGCAGTATGGTTGGTGTTTTATTTAATGTTTTTTTTTGTATAGATGTTTTATTGTATGGATATATGGATTTTTTATTTTAATAGTTTTTTTTATTGATGTCATTTTATTGTACTCTAATGATGATATTTTTCTTTTACAATGATACGATTTTTTAAATTCTAAGTATCTTCCCATTGATTTTTATGAAATTTATGTTTGATGTAGGAATCGAACGTGAGACCCGTAATTTCCTAAGGTAAAAGAACGACACGTTAATCGACTGAACCATGAAGCGATTTAACATATTATGGTTTTAGAAATACATCCAGTGTATTGTTTCTGGGACATTGCCCAAATGATGTTAAGCGTCACAATATCGTAACAAGTTCATTCCATTGAACTGGAACATGTTCAAGCACATTCGATTTATCAATTGGATTTTTGATAGGTGTTATATATATATATATAACATTATTGAACATTATTAAATCAGTGAATTTCGTAACAACAATTGGCTTGGGATTATAGTGACGTATAATCCTGTCATATGTGTATCAATTAATTCGTTGGTGATAGACTTTTGGCGAGAATTTGAGATTGGATAATTACTGATTGGATAGTTCACTAACGCTGGTCGGAGAAACTTCAAATTTGGATTTCTCAAACACAGCATTTTCTGAAAGTGGACTCCGAGTGATAGTTGGTTCTATTACCATACAGGGGCCCTTGCGAGTAAGTATCACTTCATGTTTTTTTGAAAATTTTTGAAGGCATAGTGGCATTATAGTCGAGAATTATGGCACTCACGAAACAACATTTTGATGACCGAATGGACGAAGTCCTGCCAAAAATCGCAAAGCTCCAGCAGGAAAATAAACTTCTACGGTCAGAAAACAGGTCGCTCAGATCCGAGCTTTTAAGATTTAAATCGACCGCTCTTCGGTCAGAACTATACTCGAGAAGAAACAATCTTGTTATCCACGGTCTGGAATCCTCAGATGGGAAAGATCTCCGTCAGAAAGTAGTTGGTTTCTTTGAATCAAAACTCGGAATAGCTACCGCAAATGAGATACGGATGAATGTGGTATACAGAATTTCGAAGAAACCGTCAAATGCCGAGTCGTCTGGCTCTAGCGGTCCAACACTGAGAAACAGCGCGCAACGAAAAAAGTCCGCTGATCCAATTTTCGCTAGCCTTGAAAATTTTGATCGGTCAGAAATAATGAAAGAGTGTGGTAAACTGAAAAAAACCGGTCTTAGCGTATCTGTTGACTTGCCAGCTGATCTCGGGAAACGACGCAAAGAACTTTTATCACTTGGTTATAAGCTACGAAATTCAAAAGCAGCGAGTAAAAAAATAGCGGAAACATGTCTGATTCAAAAAGGAATCAAACTTTTGTCGCAAACCAAGAAATCCAAGACAACTCAGTGGATGAAGTTTCCAGACGAATGCTACGATCCGCTCAAGCTTCCCCGCGCTGGCTCGGACGATGCGAATGATTCTAATTCAGACGCTTAGAATTTTTTTTTTTGGAATCATTTTTCCTGGAAATATGTTTACCTTCACAGAAGAAATTAACAGTTGGAGAAGTATACCGCCCACAGGCAGGACCTGTTTCTTCATTCTTGGAAAACTTAAGCCAAATATCGGATCATCTAGAGAAATAAGGGAATGAAGCTATCTTAATGGGGGACTTCAACATCAATCTTACTCTTCCTCTATCTTCCGGTGCGACAGATCTGCTTAGTATAATGTCTGCTTCCAATATGTACCCCTCGACGACGATTCCAACCCGAGTAACTGCCACTTCCCACTCACTGATTGACAACATTTTTTCGACTCTGCCTCCAACATTAGCCTCAGTTCTGCTATCCGACACTTCAGATCACTTCCCTCTGCTTACAAATTTCAACATACAGCATAAATATACAAAGCCTAATGCTTCGATTAAGCAGGGGTTCACTACCTGGAAACTAAATGACGAGAACTTGAAAACTCTTAATCAAAATCTGGAGAGCACATTCTGTGAAAGTATTATGAATACAGATGATGTTAATTCAGGATTTGAGGAATCTCATAACATTTTCATGAGAATATATATGGATTGCTGTTGCGAAAAGCGTTCAAGGAAGACGGGACGTAAGAATCAACCCATAAGCTCTTGGATTAGCCATTGACTGATCCAGTGTATTAACAGAAAAATAAACTGTGGATGGATCACACAAATGACCCTTGCACTGCAACGCTGGAGGAATATCAAAAATATAAAAAATGTCTTCGATCAGTTTTACGTAAAGCTAAACGAGATTATTTTAGTGGGTAAATAGCTGAAAGTGGCAAAAATTCTTGGAAAATATGGAAGGTTGTTAACTCTATACTGCGTCCCTGCAGCCCCCAGCTGAGCTTCCATCTAAATTATCTGTCAATGGGGAGAAAGTAACAGGACCAGATAACGTTGCAAATGCATTGGGAATATTTTTTGCAGAAGTGGGCAGAAAAACAGCAGATTCTGTTGGGAATTCCGCGAAGAGTTTTAAAGACTACCTTGGCCCGGCATACACTAAGTCCATGTCAATAGCACCTGTCTCTCCATCTCCATCTCTCTCTCTCTCTCTCTCTCTCTCTCTCTCTCTCTCTCTCTCTCATATATATCTATATATATATATATATATATATATATATATATATATATATATATATATATATATATATATATATATATATATATATATATATATATATATATATATATATATATATATTTGTGCCCGCTTTCAATGGATAAATAGAAAAAAGTGGAGTACAAAATGAAACAAAGGAAAGAAGAAAAACATATTTGACACTAAAAATTAAATGCAAGTATTTCATTCACAGAAACAGCTGAGTCGGCGGTGAGTCGTAGAGTTTACTGAGGGATTGTCTTGAGGCTCTCCGTTCTAGATCAATCACCTTGGTTGATGTATCAAGCATTCCCTATATGGATGAGATCTCCGTTTTAGAAAATCTTAGTGGAAGTCCCAGCAAAAATTTTGCAAATCTATAGTACGTGGTTTGTATTTTTCGACGCTCGGTGAGGGACAACATTTCCCACAAGAATGATATGTACCAGATGGCAGGAGAGACGACGGCGTTGAATAGTTTTGACTTAATAAATCGATTAAATGACCCTTTGCATTGGACAGCTTTTCCTTATGCTGAGCGGATAGATTTACAGACGGATTCGGTCAACAAGTCTCTAGTTGACCTAGATGTCTGACCGTACGTGACACCACGGTATTTTAGGGACTGGGACTGCTGGATTCTGATACCATCAAGTACAAGATTGGAATTGGTCGAGTTAGTGTCACTAAAAATGATAAATTCCGTTTTCTCTATGTTGACTCGTAGTCCTATTCTTCTGTATAGGGTCACTAGGAGACGAAGATTCTCTATGTAGTCCCCTTAGCGAGTAGCTGAGGAGCAACAAGTCTTCTGCATAAGAACTGATACTTAGATCAAAGCCCTCCAAAAATAACGTTCCTCGAACGGGTCTAGTTACAGAGTAAATCAAAGAATTGAAGATGATAGGGCTTAGAGCAGATCTTTGCCGAACTCCTTTGAAGAGCTGAATGGGTTTAGAAAGCTTTTGCTTGCGGTGACCGGCAATTGTTTCCCATTCCAAAGCTAGACGAATATGCGTGTGGGAGTACCAATCATGGAGAACAAGGACAATGCGGGGTTATAAGTTATGCCCTGGGGCATTTAAAGTTTTTATTGAAAGCGTTGTCGTAGAAATTTCAAAAGCGCCCAATCAATTGGAAATTGAAAGGGATAGCGACTAACACCCCTCTCACGCTCAGCATTTTCCAAAACACATCCATTCAAAATTTTGAGATATCAATTTTGTTTAACGTAGTTGAACGTTCTGGAAATTAGGTCTATTAGGATGATAACCCCCTCAGAGCCCTCAGTGCACGGGTTGTAATTTATTACCTGGGGGCCTATAAGGTTTATATAGAAATTTCTTGCATATGATTTATAGAATAGATTTTAGTCTTCCTCAAATCCAATTTTTATTTATAAGATATTTTACCTATTCATGAGGTAGAAACTTTTCGAGTCCCTGGCTGGACGCCGGTCTGCTTCATTATTCACCAAGAGAAGTAGAAATCTGGTAAAAACGAAATGGCTGTGGCATTTCAGAATCCTTGCAGAATAGTTAAAATATCTAAGAACTATGTATTTCTAACAGAATTAATAATCAAAATTAGTATTATTTTTATTCCTCGAAAATTATTGTATACAAAACTTCGAATACCGTATCAAAAAATTCATCATTTATCTTTGAATATTATTGCGTCGAAAAAAACTCCTTCGGGTAAACTTCAGAAGTATATTAGAACTGCTGGATGTGGCTATAGTTATCGTGAATGAAAATCAACTTATCCACTCTTTGTGGACTGAGGCCATTTCTTTTCTAAGTCACTATCATAGTCACTATCAGGCCTACCACCAAATATAGTCTCTCTGCGGTCACACTAGTCACAGGAATAGACAATAGCTTGCAGGCAAGTGCGGCGACGTAGGAAATTTCATCGCAATTGTGTCTTTGGAACAGAAGAACGTTGCCGTCACCGCCATCTTCGGTTTCTTCCTATGTCTTTAAAAGGATGAAGTATAGTGTAACTTGATTCCTGATTGGTTCCAGCTTTTCCCGATTCACTTCTCTTTTTTAAGACAACCTCCTTGTTCTCTTTTTTAGCCTTCTTTTTTTTGGCAATGTCTCTTCAAACTAAAAAAAATTTCAAAGAAAATCATTTTTCACACGACCTCTTTTCCACACCACCCAGGAGGTAGAGATCAAGGCGCGTTTTTTTTTTATAGAGGTATCGCCATTAGCCACTAAACCTCTGAATAATTTTCATTAAAAACAATTATTGAAAATTCCAAAAATTGTTTTTAATGAAAATTAAATGAAACAAGTTCTTACTAAGCCAAATTTAACGAATTTATATTTTTAAAAAAATATTTAGTATGGTCCACTAAGCCTCCTTTAAAGCCCGTGATTTAGATTTATAAAATTCACATATATTGCGTGTTATATTTTAAAAAAACCTCTTTTCCATACCATCAAAGAGGTAAGTAGTGTAGCTATAACGATAGAGAGTGGACAGTCCCCCCGCCATACAATAAGACATGTACTGTGTCAATTAAAGAGAGAAGACAGGTATATGAATGTTTTATGTTTATGGATTTTTATCGTTGTATTGGTGGTATATTTGATGTTTTATTGTTTGGGAGTCTGATTGTTATTACAGAGATGGTTTTTTTTTATATATGGTTGAATATGTGTGTTACTTTATGATTGATTATATGTATGGTTATATGGTTGATGTTTTATTTAATGTTTTTTTTTGTATGGATGTTTTATTGTATGGATATACGGTTTTTTCAATCATCATTCCAACGGGGCTTTTCTCTTGCATTCCAACGGGGCAGTATGGTTGGTGTTTTATTTAATGTTTTTTTTTGTATAGATGTTTTATTGTATGAATATATAGATTTTTTATTTTAATAGTTTTTTGATTGATGTCATTCTATTGTACTCTAATGATGATATTTTTCTTTTCCAATGATACGATTTTTTACATTATAAGTATCTTCCCATTGATTCTTATGAAATTTGTGTTTGATGTAAGAATCGAACGTGAGACCCGTGATTTCCTAAGGTAAACGAACGACACGTTAATTGACTGAACCATGAAGCTATTTAACATATTATGATTTTAGAAATACATCCAGTGTATTGTTTCTGGGACATTGCCCAAATGATGTTAAGCGTCACTATATCGTAACAAGTTCATTCCATTGAACTGGAACAAGTTCAAGCACATTCGATTTATCAATTGGATTTTTGATAGGTGTTAAAAGTGACCTGTTTCGGGGCATTTTTATGGCATCATCGTGAGAATATGCATACCACGATGATTTGAGATGCATACTAGACAGACAATTTCTTCTGATTCTTGGGCCTCAAGTCCTACCCCTATCCCTCAACCTTATCCCTCCACCCTCCCTCCAACCCATCCCCCTACTCCCTCCCACCAACCCCCCCCCCCAACTTTTTTTATTTGACAGTTTATTTTTACTTTTTTTACATCTCTAAGAATGACATGAAACATACTTAAAACATAAAAAAATCACATTTAATATTTTACAACTTCAAAATGGGAATGATATAAATATGTATGTAGCGACTTTTACTATTAGAAAAATAATGTTTGTAGTGACCATCTTTTTTTTACTTTTTTTCAACTTTTTTTGCATCTTTTAGAATGACATGTAACATACTTAAAACATAAAAGCATAATATTTAATATTTTCTAAATTCAAAATGAGACTGATATAGAAATGTTAGTCGTGACTTTTACTATTAGAAAAATATTGTTTGTAGTAGCATTTTTTTTAACTAATTTTTTTTGGACTTCAAAATTATTCAACTTTTTTTTTATTTTTTTTTAATATGAAATTTTTTTCAACTTTTTTTTATAGTTTAGAGTCTTAGCTTAGAGTTTTAGTTAGAGTTATAGTTTAGTTAAGTTATAGTTTAGTTTAGAGTTGTAGTTTAGTTAAGAGTTTTAGTTTAGAGTTTCGAGTTTCAGTTTAGAGTCTTAGCTTAGAGTTTTAGTTTAGAGTCATATCTTGGAGTTTTAGTTAGAGTCATAATTTAGTTTTAGTTAATAGTTTTAGTTTAGAGTTTAGAGTTTTAGTTTAGAATCTTAGCTTAGAGTTTTAGTTATAGTTATAGTTTAGTTTAGTTTTAGTTCAGAATTTAGAGGTCATTCATGTTTATTTTGTAACCATTTTGTTTTATTTCCCATGGGTCTTTGACCTCTTTTTCCCCCTTATTATTTATGTATACAAGGCACAGCCCATCCAACATTCTATTTTTCTCCCTATTATTTATGTTTTCAAGGCACAGCCCATCCAACATTTTATTTTTCTCCCTATTATTTATGTTTTCAAGGCAGAGCCCATCCAATATTTTTTTATTTTTCGCTACTGCAGGCTGAATCTCCAAATTTTGTCTCTTCTTTGCATTCCTCTTTTCATCTCTACTTTTCTCAATTTCGTCATTCTCTCAAAATACTAAATCATCGTTAAATCTGATTTGGACTCCAGTGTCCACCTTCTTTGACTGCATAACTTCATTGTAGGTCCATTTAATATTTCTTTTCTCTATTTTAGTCTTCTTTATTCTTACCGCCGAAACAAATATTTCGTCATCAAATGGGAACTGAACTCCGACATTGGGTTTTTCATATTTTACTAAAATTTCTCATACTTTCCGAGGAAAAGCGCGTACAATAAATTTCGTCTCCTTTTTTTCTGGTAAAATCAGCGCTTCATTCTGGCCTGTACTTGTTAGCGTCTCATATTCATTAAAAGTGTTCTCAAGTTTTTCATTTTCTGGAAATTTTCCCGAAAAATCATTCTCGTGCGTCTTTTTTCAATATTTTGTGGTCTTTTTACTTCCGCATCCCATTTTTGTGGATTATCAACATTTTGAACAAGCGTATCAAGTATTTCGTTTTTCCGACAGGGTGGCACAGCCTCCCAATTTGTTTTATGGGCCGGTACACCTTTCCCCGTAGGCAACAAATTATCATGTTTTTCCGTCTTAGTGTAGTTTTGTAATTTTTCCACTGTTAAATAAGTCGCTTCTAACGATAGGAGATTTCCGATATCTACAAAGTCTCCTCCTACTAAAACAGCCACTGATAGAGTAGGTACTAAGCCTACCTTTATCGTCTTTCTTTGGACTTTACCGTCCTTCTTTGCAATTTTTATTCTTACCCAAGCAGATGGGCATAGGTGCTTGTCTCCATAAAAACATAATGCTGTAATTTTATTTTTATGGTCTATCTCTTCGCACATAAGTTTGATCACTGCAAGAATCAATTGTCATTTCAACTAATTCCCCGTTCAATTTTCCGTTTATCTTATGCGACTCTGCAAATGCGTAATTTTTTTCCCTATTATGGGTCATGGCCCAGGCTGTCGTTTTATGTGGTGTTTGGTCATATGTATTGGGGCAGTTTCTTGCAAAATGCCCCGTGGTACCACAGTTATAGCAAGTTAATTCTCCTTGCGCTGTGTTATAATGCCTATCTTTGTTATACTCTTTATTTTGAAATATGTCTGTCTCCTCAATTTCTACTCTTTTTTCGGTCCAGCTACTTGCCAATTCCGCCATTTCTTCGCTTGTTTTTGAGGTTCTTTTCTTTCAAATATATTTTCAATTCTCTGTGGGTGTTTTCTAAAAATTGTTCCATTACTGTTTTATTTACCACTTCCGTCAATTTTTCTTTTATCTCTTCCGGGTCTTCATACATTCTATAATTGTCTAACTCTAGCCATTTTAAACACATATCTTTCAATTTGTACCCGAATTCTTTATATGTTTCGTCGTCTCGTTTTCTTTCGCTTCTAAAGCTTCTTTGAAAGTGCTCGGGGGAGAGTTGAAATTTTTCAAAAATGGCTTGGTTTAGTCTTTCAAAATCTTTAGAGTAGTCCATTGGTAATGCTTTATATGCAAGTTATGCTTTGTAGTTAAGGAGGGGCTGCATTCTTGTCACCCAACTTTCTCTCGGCAACCCGCTTAATTCCGCCGTTTTTTCAAAATTGTATATGTAGAAATGTAAACCTTCATTTTCTTTCGTTGGTTGAAGGTTTATTGCCTGCATTACCTCTATTGTAGACGCTTTCTGAGGCTCTTGGTAATTCCTCCCTGCAATCATTTCCATTATGTATTTTCTTTCCTCTCTGTCTGCCTCTTCCTTTTTTTCTTTGACTATTCTATCTCTTTCTCTTTGTTCTTTATCTTCCTCCTCCTTTCGTTCTCTGGCTATCCTATCAGCCTCTTCCTTTCGTTCTCTAGCTACTGTTTCTTCCTTCATGAAATTTAATAGTTGTTGTGTGGTATCTATTTGAGTACTCCTTCGCGAGCCCCTGCTGGAAATTGAACTTCTACTACTGGTGCTACTTGGCCTACTATGATTCTCTCTGTTTTTATATCCTCTTAAATCGTTTTCTGATTCTATAACTATATTTTCTTTTACCCTAAACACCCCTACATTTTATACTTCACCTGAAGGGTGAGTTGGTTTTGTTTTATTCGTCCTATCATATAGTGAGTTTTCTTCATGTATTATTGCCACTGTTTCTTTTGTCTGGGTTTCTCTATCTGGGTATAATTCTATATGAAGTTGCCTTAGACTTTTTTTTCCTCCCTGGTTCGTACCGGGGATCGCTCTATTACTGATTTTGTTTTGAAGATTTCCTCTTCACCCGTCTCAGAAATGTCTATTTCACCTGTTGAGCGATATATGGTTCTATCTGATGGTATTTTTCTTAGGGTATTTCCAGCGGGAGTCGCATACAATTGCGTGTCTGAATTCGATTTTTGTTTTACCGCGGTAGATCTTGTCTGAATTCTCCGTTTTTCCGCCATTATTTCAAGGTTTACTTAACGTCTTCCGTCCAAACGAAAATCCTTTTACCATTGTCTGTTTTTATCTTTTCGTGACACATTTTTTCCTTTTAATTTGCCGATTCTACGTGGGCGGCGCAGCCTCCCTTGTCTCACAAGTTAATTATTTGCGTGATCTATTGGTTCTTAAATTTTATTACTTATTGTTATCCAACTAGGCATAGCTCAGATAAAAAATTTCTCTTTGCGATTTTTTATATAGCCTATGTAACAACAATAGGCTACTCTTGTAGGCTAAATTACTTGTCTCTTCGAAAACGCAGAATTCTTTTATTATCAACGCTGTTAATAATTCCTGTTCTTGCTGCCACCACTTATTGGGGTGTAAGTACGGGTGTCGCCACTTATTGATGCAAAAATGGCGCAAAAAGGGTTCTATGGCACTTACTCAAAGGGGAGAACCCCTTGTCGGCCCAAATGTTAGTAGGATTCCCGCTCTTACCCCTACGGTTCTGCAAATATCGGGTTTGGTACTACCCTATTTACAGTATACCCTGTCCCAGGGTATGATAACGCGATCGAGTGGTCAAATAGCTACTTTCTAAAGCCAAATGTTCCCGCCTTGGGTTACGGCTAGAAAATCTCTTAACTCTCTCCTTGGAGGTAAAAAACCTCCCTGTCAATATAATAATGACGGTACCTCGTAGCTCTATTCCTACCCTGCCTGGGTTACGGAAAATTGTACACAGTTTGTAGAAAATACCTTACTTGCATTCTTCCAAAAGGGTCACATATAACAACATAAATATCCTTCCCCAAACGGGGTCAAAACGCAGACTAAAAAATAATAATAATCTTTACACAACTGTTCATATGGGTGGACCTTCGCTTGGCCCAGCCAATCAGCTACATCCCCATTCAAACCCCATTTTACCTCTTAGATTTATCTTTCAATGACTTCCAAAGCAGGAAGTACGAAAATAGAACTTTGTTCAAAGCTTACCTATTGCAAAACCACTATCGCTTAGTAACGGGAATTTAACCTCTCTTTTGAAATTATACTATAAGCAAATGTAATTAAGAAAAAGAAAACAGGTCATTTATCTGAAAGGAAAAGAACAATATTCTTTACAGACCTTTCAACTACGTTGAACAAAATTTTGATCTCAAAATTTTGATTGGATGTATTGGAGGAAATGGTGAGCCTCGGGAAGGGGGTCACTTGCCCTCCAATCGCTTTCGACTATTAAAAGGGCACTAGCCGTTTAAATTATCTTTCTATAATTGACACGCTTTCTATAAAAAACCTTATATGATCCCAGGGCACAACTTACAACCCTTGCCTTGAGGGCTGTGGGGGGAGTTTCATGCTCAAAAATATTATTTGCGGACTTTTTAACTATTTCGAACAAAATGCCTGTCTCAAAATTTTGAATGGATGTGTTTGTGGAAATAGTGGGTGTGAGAGGGGCGTAAGTTATCCTCCAATCACTTTCGACTATTAAAAAAGGCACAAACCCTTCTAATGTTCAATCGAATAAGCCCTTTTTGAAGTTTCTACAGCATTACTATCTAGAAAAAACCTTATATGCCCCCAGGGCATAACTAAAAACCCTTGCCCCGAGGGCTCTGAGGGGGTTATCATCCTCAAAGACCTAATTTATAAAAACCTTCACTAAGTTGAACAAAAGGCTATCTAAAAATTTTTATTGGATGTGTTTGGGGAAAGTGGGGCTTGAGAGGGGGGTTAGTTGCCCTGCAATCACTTTCAGTTATTAAAAAGGGCACTAGCCCTTTGAATTCGCAAGCGAATGATCCCTTTTTCAAGTTTCTACGGCAAATATTTCAATAAAAACCTTTTATGCCCCCAGGGCATATCTTACAACCCTTACCCTGAGGGCTGTTTGGGGAGAGTCATCCTCAAATATATAATTTCCAGACCTTTCAAGTACTTTGAAAAAATGGCTATATTTTGATTGGATGTGTTTTTCATAAATGGTGGGTGAGGACGGGGTGTTAGTAGCCTTCCCATCACTTTCGACTGTTAGATAGGGCACTAGCCATTTCAATTTCCAATCAAATTAGCCCCCTTTGAAGGTTCTACGACAACGCTTTCTATAAAAAATTTACATCCCCTTCAGGGCATAACTTACAACCCTTTCCCTGAGGGCTGTGGGGAAAGGGGCTTGTCATCCTCAAAGACCTAAGTTCAAGAACTTTCAACTACGTTGAAGAAAATGACTATTTCAAAATTTTGATGGGATGTATTTGGGGAAACGGTGGGCGTGAGAGGCGGGATAATTGCCCTCCAATCACTTCCGACTTTCAAAAAGGGCACTAGCCCTTTCAAGTTCCAATCGAGTGAGCCCTTTTTGAAGTTTCTACGACAACGCTTTCTATAAAAACCTTAAATGCCCCAGGGCATAACTGAAAACCAATATCTTTGATGCTATTACTGATATCATTAACATAGATAAGAAATAGGAGTGGACCCAAAATAGAGCCTTGTGGGACTCCAACTGACTGAGATTGAGATACTGATGAGGAAGCAGTATCGCCTCCGTCTACATACTGATTTCGGTTTTTTAGGTATGACATTACTAAGTCATTAACTGTGCCTCTTATGCCGCAGTTATCAAGTTTACTATGCAATATTTTATGGGAAGTCGTATCAAATGCCTTTTTAATGTCAATAAAAATTGTAGCAGGAATATCACCTTTGTCGAGGGCGTCATGAACAAACTGAATCATTGCCATAATAGCATGCTGAGACTTCCGGAACCCAAATTGCATCGGACTAAAAAATTTAGATTTCATTAAAAAGCTGACTATACGGTTATGTAGGCACTTTTCGAGCAACTTCCCAAATAGAGACATGATTGAAATCGTCCAATAGTTTGTTAGGTTCTTCGTATATCTTCCTTTATGCAAAAAAATTATTCTTAAAGACTTCAAACAAAAAGGAAGTTGTCTGGCTTTAAAACAGAGGTTTAACACATGGAAAAGCTGGATTACAATATTGGGTGCTATGCACTTAATAAGATTATTAGATAACCGATCAATCCCTTCTGAAGATCCATTCTTTAAAAAGCTTGTTGTAAGTAAAAGTTCATCTGGGGTTACAGGAGAAAGAAAAATGGAGCAATTGTGAGATGGAGCTCTTTGATTTTTATTTATTATATTTACTCAAATTTAATATATATATATATATATATATATATATATATATATATATATATATATATATATATATATATATATATATATATATATATATATATATATATATATATATATATATATATATATTTTGAAAAAGTATTGAGTATTGAGTATCTTCCGCTAAGTTTCCCAGAGCCCAAGTTTTCCCATATGAAGTAACTTTAAGGGGCAAGTTTATTTTTTTGCGAATTGTATCAAGTTTTCCATTTCAGGTCATCTAGAGGAGGTATGAAACTAAATTAAACACTACTATTTGTGTCCAGATTTTTAAGAGGGTTTATGTTGTTAAAAATTGCTGAATATTTTTTCCAGCAAACAAATATCATGCCAAACTATAAATTCTTAAAAAAATGAAAAGATTTAAAGTATTATTCTCTTTTTCTCTAAAAAGACTATGTCAATATAAAACGAACGGAAATTAATTAAAAAAACTTTTTCCACAAAATAAGTTTCTCAAAGAAAAGTAAAGAACTCCATCAAACAAAAATGAGCAAAAATAAAATCATATAATCTACCAAGCGTGAAACTATTACAAATCAGCATCGAGACATAAATGAAACCCAAAACAAACAGAAATTACAATAAATAACCGAGTCAAACTCAAAACGAGCAGAAATTAACATGAGTAGGGCTCAAAATCCCTAAGGATTCCCAAGGCCAAAACATAATTTGCACTTTACTTAATAAATATAATTCTTTTTACTTATATAACTTTAATAAATCAAATAATATTAATATTTTGATTACTAAATATCAGTATATGTATATTAAACTGACAATGCACACTCATTTGTATTTTTTTTCAGTAAAGTGCAGATTATTTCCTGGCATTGGAAAGGCACAGGGATTTTGAGCCCTGCTCATGTTAATTTCTGCTTGTTTTGAGTTTGACTTGGTTATTTATTGTAATTTCTGTTCGTTTTGGGTTTCATTTATTTATCGATGCTGATTTGTGGTAGCTTCACGCTTGGCAGATTATTTGATTTTATTTTAGCTCATTTTTCGTTTAATGGAGTTCTTTACTTTTCTTTGAAAAATTTTTTATGTGGAACAAGCATTTTTAATTAATATCTGTTCGTTTTATATTGACATAGTCTTTCCAGAGAAAAAGAAATAATAGTTTAAATCTTTTCGTTTTTAAGACTCTATAGTTTGGCCTTCTATTTGTATGCTGGAGAAAATTTTCAGCAGTGTTTAACAACATACACCCTTTTAAAAATCTGGACACAAATAGCAGTGTTTAATTTTGTTTCATACCTCCTCTAGTTGACCTGAAATGCAAAACTTCATACCATTCACAAAATAAATCTATTTACTTTCTTTGATAGATTGGTTACACTTACGCTATTTTGATTCGATTAAATTTTAAGAGCAGAAGTAGCCACGAAAGTTTGAACATAACACCTTCAGTCGTTCTTGGGATACTGCTAAGATGCCTTATTGAAAAGTAACATTAACATAGTGATTTTTTATTTAATCTTAAGGCAACATTTAGTTTTTAAACATAATGGGCAAATGGGAAGTTGGGCGTGAGGGGGACTTGTTGCCCTCCAATCGCTTTCGACTATTAAAAAGGGCATTAGCCCTTTCTATTTTAAATCGCATGAGCCCTTTTTGAAGTTCCTGAAAAAACTCCTTCGATACGAAGTGCCCTGATCTAAACCAAAAAAAATAAATAATAAAAAAGACCTACACTGATCTTTACTATAAAAATTTCAAACCTTCCAATCACTTCCGACTATTAAAAAGGGCACTAGCCTTTTCAATTTCCAATGAAATGAACCCTTTTTGAGTTTCTACGACAACGCTTTATATAAGCACTTTATATGCCCCAGGGCATAAATTACGACCCTTGTGTGGTAAAGCTTTCTAATTTAGTTAATTATTAATTTAGTAAAAATATATAAGACGCAAATATGAAGTTTTGAAATACCACCTTTTTATTAAGATAAGGAACATATCCTGCTAAGCTCTGTTTAGCGGAAAATTGAGAAATTACCACTTCCTAATATTTACGTGGGAAGGTGTGGTTGATAAAAATGTATAAAAGATACATTTTATCGGAAGGAAATATCTTATACTAACTCTATGCCGGACTGACCTCTGGTCCGTTTTTTTAGAAATATTACCATAACGCTGAATAAGATGGGTCCAGTTATACTACCTTGGGGTATTCCGTTATAAACTGGTAGAGGTTCAGAATAAGTATTCATGTATTTGACCACTTGAGATCGTTGGCTTAAAAATGATGAGGTAATGTTTACCAGAGAGGGGTCGATTTGGAATTCATGGGAAAGTTTATCAACTAAAACATTATGGTCAACATAATCAAAAGCCTTTTCTAGGTTAACTGAGATGAGATTAGCGCAGGTATTTAGTGTCTCTAGGTTTTTCAGTATTACGTCATACATATGTACTAGATAGTGGGACGGTGACACTTTTGGGACGTTTCCAAATTGTCGGATTTCAATACGTTCTGCAATTGAGACCATGAGCCAGTCAGATAAAAATTATTAATACAGCTTTGAAAAAAATGGTATTAATGTTATTGGTCTAACTTTGTCAAAATCAACCACGGCACCTTTTTTATGAACTGGAGTTACATAACTTTTTTTCGAAAGAACCGGGAATTCGCCTGTTTTTGTGATCTTGTTGAAAATATCTATCAGTGGCTCTGAGATTTTATCAGAGAAAGGTTTTACGAGTGCGATCGAAATATGTACGGGGCAGATGCTGTTTTTTTTTAATTTTTGGATTTTATTTGTAATATAAGATTTTGTGGTTATTGGTAAATTATCTTCAGAGGTTTGGGAGGAAATTCTTTCAGGATTCAGGGGTAGGTAACGTTGGGAACTCAAACTAAGGTGGAGGTTTAAGGCGTTCGTGGTTTTTATAGGAGGCTCATTTAGGTTAAAGTTTAGTTGTTTAGATTCTTTGCACAAATAAGCTTTACTTCCTCATACCATTTTTTGGATTGGCACTGCATAAGTGATTTATTTTGTTTTTGTAGAAATTTGATGCAGCCCTACGAAGTTGCTTCGTTAAATTTTTCTTTAATTTGTTGGCCTCTAGAATTTTTCCTTCTTTAAGGCATCTAATTTTTTCAACAATTATTTTCTTAAGGTTATGATTGAAGAACGGTTTGTCAGTGGAACATTTTTTGGTATTTTTTATTAGGAATGATCCAATGTAGTGTTTAGTTAGGAGTCCATGGAGCCGTAAGACTTTGTCATTAACATCTTCTGCATTTATAGATGGGGCAGTAGATTTTAGACGGATCTGGATGGTCCTGATCGGACGTTCACTTGACGGAAATTAGAATCAAATAATATACAAGTATATTATTTTTTATTTACAGCATTGTGAAATAAAAATTACAGTGAAAGAAAATCTTGAATTGGTGAATGGTACATGAATTTCTCAAGAAGCCAAGCTCCTATTTGTTGTAGTTTTTGCTCGTTTAAAGTTTGACTTGAATACTTAGTCTAGTATTTGCTTGTTTGAACATTTATTTACTCACTTAGTTCATGTTCTCTGTTTGTTTACTATGATTGTTTAATTAATTTCTGTCTGTTCTGAGATTCATTCATTCTTTAATTGCAATTTTTGTTTGATTTGAGTTTGAAAATTATAGACATTTAATTCTACTGGCCTTAAGTTTATTGCAGCTCTTTATTTTTCTTTCAAAAACTCCTTTTTGGAAAGTTTTTTTAGTTAATTTAGCTCAACAGCCGCCTCAGCATGTCCTGAAAGTTTCAAGGTAATAGCCTTAAACGTTGTTGAGATATTGCAGACCTCCTTTTGTCATCTTGGATGCACACACCTTTGTTTGGTTTAGCTCAGAATCTCCTTCAAAATAAGGAGTTACAGCTTAAATATACTTCTCCGTTTCTGTGAAATTCCTCCCACTCTCCTCCTCAATTCCTCCTTGACGTACAGAGTGCATTTTGATTTGGCTCAACATTCCCCTCAATACACCCTTGCAACTTAATATACCTTGTCGTTCCTGAGATATTGTAGATAAGCCCTTTTGACAGCCGGAATCCAAATTTCGTCTTTTGAATTGACTTAACATCCCCTTAGTAGTGTGATGAGCCGCTGCTGATGTACTGTAGATGCGCTCTTCTGAAAACCCGGATGAACATAGTGTCTTTTGATTTAGTTGAACATCTCTCTCAGCAAGTTTGGAAGTTTCATCTTAATTATCTTAGCATTTTTAAGGGACAAAGATTCAAAGATCTCCCTGTTTCCCAGTAATAAAACCTGCATACAAGCGTCAGACAACTTGCCTACTGTACAACCCTTAACCTATGGGCTCTGGGGGCCTTGTCATTCCCGGAGACATAGTTATTGGAACTTTTGACTATTTTGAACAAAAATAACTATCTCAAAGCTTTGATAACATATCTCTAGTTTGTTTGGGTAGGGAAGGGGCTGGTTACCTTCAAATTTCTGTTAACTATTGAAAAGGGCGCAAGAGCTCTCAGTTTCCAATTGAATAAGGGCCCTTTGAAGTTTCTAGACCGCTACTTTCATACCGAGAAATCTGGTTAAACTAAATAATAAATGTAAGATAAACTTAAGTGAAATTTAATTTCTGAAGTTGTATGTTGTTCTTTTGGCCCAATAAAATATATAATAAATGAATAACCAAAAAATATTTATGCGGTAACTTTTTTCCGAGTGTAGTGAGAATGTAAAATAACTGAATCCTTTCCCTTCTCCTTTTTGAATATTCTTTGTGTAGAATTTCTTATGAAATTTTTTACCTCATTTTTTGTCTCTTTTCTGTTTTCCGTTTCTTTTTTCTATTTCAATTAAATGGCACCCTATATGTGGCATTTCATCCGAACACACATCTTCATTGTTCGGAGCTGTGACTTTAAGACCATCTGTTTTGTAGTTAGTACCACAGTTTCCATCTGATCTTTTTCTGGTTTCAAAAATACTGGATAAAGTAGTTTGGCATTAGGAATGCCAGGATAGCGAAAACATTCAATTTGATGATTTAATTCCTGCAGTAGGTTTGAACTTGCTACACTTTAGTATATTATAAAATTATAAAAAAAGTTTCACTGACGCATTCATAAATAAATACACACGCTTGTTTATGAGTGGACTCAAAAACTTCAAACGAATAAATTACACCTTATTCATGCCATTTTTGGGAGACGGTGAGATTTACTGCCGAACATCCATCATCATCATAAGAGTCCTCATCTTCGTCACAAGGAACTTGAAGCTCAACTCCATCTATGGTGTAAATTGGCTCACACTCGTTATCAGATCCGCTCCAACTTCTGAAAATATTGAATAAAGAAATGGGACATTTTGGATAGTGGAATCCACAGGTTTCTATAGATGCATTTTCTTCTCTTCCAAAGTTCTCAGCTTCTACATAACTACGTAAGAAGTCTTTTCTCCCTCGTTTTGGCCTGAAATAGTAATAACAAAAATATATACATTTATATACATATATATAACAAAAAAAAATGCAAATATATATATATATATATATATATATATATATATATATATATATATATATATATATATATATATATATATATATATATATATATATATATATATATATATATATATATATATATATATATATATATATATATATATATATATATATATAATATGTTGGTAGACTCCAGGAAGAGATTTTGAGAAAAACTTTCCAGGAACAGTTGAATACTAATCTTCAGAAATTAAAATTTGATAATGTGGAAGATGATTGGAATAATTTTAGAAAAATAATTTGTGAAGTTGCTGAAGGAGTCTTAGGAAAGAAAGCTAGGACTGCAGCTAAGAATATTAGTGAAAAAGCTGTATGTTTAATAGAAAGGAGAATGGACTTGTACAAGAATTATCTGAGTGATAGATCACATAAAAACAAAGGAATGTAAAGAAAATGGAGAAAGCATTAAAATATGAACTAAGGAGGTGTTAAGTGGAGGCCATAGATAAAATTCTTGAGGATCTGGAAGATGCAGCTAGACGGCATAATAGCATTGTACTGGCATGTTAATAAATTGTGAGGGAGTAGTCAATCCGGACTTGGCCTAGTTAAAGATAGGAATGGGACCACAATTAGCGATAAGGAAAGAATTAAAGAGAGATGGACAGAACATTTTGAGGAAAATATAAAAGTTTGTGATACCTTGGATGTGAAGGAAAATTTGTTTTGTGAGGAAGAATTAGCGACAGTTCTAAACAAAAATTAAAAAATAATAAGGCTCCAGGTGCTGATAGGGTGGTAAATGAATTTCTTACATATGGTGGCTCTTAGGTTAGAAATAAGTTACTGCAGATTATAAATATGATTTTTGAAAAAGGGGAAGTACCTAACGATTTTAGTTAAACCTTAATTATGCAACTTTATAAGAAAGGTGATAAAATTGAGTGTGGTAATTATTGAGGCATTAGTCTGGTCTCCGTAGGTAGCAAATTACTTAGTAATATGATACTTTTTAGACTGAGAGATGCCGTAGACAAAGTTTTATGAGAAGGACAGTGAGGTTTTAGAAAAGGTAGAGAATGTGTCGACCAAATTTTCACTCTTAGGTTATTAATTGAGAAGTACCTGAGTTGTCAAACTCCTTTGGTCCTCAGTTTTATAGATTATGATCAAACGTTCGATTCTGTTGATAGAAGAGCTTTAGTAAAGGTTTTATCCTTGTATGGTATACCAGATAAATACACTAAAGTGATTAGCGTGTACGATAATAACGCTGCTGCGGTTAAGTAAATTAGGTTAGCAGCTGGTTTTGTATTAAATCAGACGTTTAACAGGGTGTGTTCTATCCCCCTTTATATGAATTATTTTGATGGACTTTGTCTTAAGGAGCACAGGAAAAGCAATGGGGGACCACGGAATCAAATGGGGAGGAAAAATTCTCCTGAACTTTGATTATGCTGATGATTTAAGCATCCTAGATGAAAGTGTGAGCCCAATGAATGAACTTTTAGAGGTTTTGCGGGTTCAGGGCGCTAGAATAGGTTTGAAAATTAATGATAAGAAGACTAGGTCACTAAGGCTAGGAATAAGTGAAGATGAAAAGCTGACGTTGGGTAATAAAAAGATTGATCAGGTGGGCAGCTTCACTTACCTTGGTAGTATTATTACTAAAGATGGTGGGATCAGTGAAGATGTTTTAAGTAGAATACCCAAGGCTCAGGGTGTTTTTTGGGCATTTAAAAGAAGTTTGGAAGAACAGGAAGATAAGTCTGCAAATAGAGATTAGAATATTAGAAGCTTCAGTGATGACAGCGGTCAAATATGGCTCTGAAGCATGGGTGCTTCGAAAAGCGGATGAAGATTTGCTATATATTTTCCAGAGAAATTGCTTAAGGATTGTTCTGGGTACCTGGCTGACTGACCGTATTTCATACAATAGACTGTACGAAAAATGTTCTTCAATACCGTTTTCTTGGGCTATAATGAAAGAAAGATTGAGGTGGCCAGGGCACCTTGTGCGGATGAAGGATGACAGATTGCTGAAGATTGTTCTTTTCGGCCAAAACTCTAGGGCTAAACGGAAAACAGGACGTCCTCGTTTGGGGTGTGAGGATGTCATAAAGAAAGATTTAAAGGAAATGGGAACTTTGCGGGAGGGTGTAAAAAGGTAGACTTTGAATAGATTGGGATGGAGGAGGAGTCTGTGTAGCTCTGTCAGCTTCAGGCGGCTTGGTGCTGCGGTGAGGTGTTAGTAGTAGTAGTAGTAGTAATAATAATTCAAAATCAAGACGACCAGAAATTTCTATTAAAGAAAATTAGATATTCGTTTATGACTTTGAGAGAATAATTAAAAATACTTTCCGTAAAAGAAGTTTTTCAAAGAAAAGTAAAGGCCATTTTAAACTTAAGATCAGCAGATAAAAATACCTGTTAAAATTCAAACCCAAAACGACGAAATTACTATTAAAGAATAAATGAAACCCAAAACGAACAGAAATTAATTAAACAGTCACAGCAAACAAATATACAACAGGTACTAATATAAATGAATAAACAAATCTTAAAAAGAGTAGAACTTAAGTCGAATATGCGAATCAAGCTTAAAACAAACGAAAATCTTTTAGTAGTAAAGAGTATGAAAATCAAGCTTAAAACGAACATAAATCAATGCTAACAAGATTTTGTCAGCTGTCCCCTTCCCCAACTGTAAAAGTTTAAAGCCTAGTATTGCTCGTCAATAATAGCTTTGTACATATTTCACATTGTAAATTCCATATGTACAATGAAAAAAGAAGAAAACAGAAAAAATGTTCAAGTGACATTTAAACCTCCTGATAAACTTCAAAACCCAGAAATATTTTTGAATGCCATTGTTTGTTCGCCCCAGACCTCTTTGACTAGTTCCCTCCATTGCACTAAAAAGACAGTTATAACTGAAATATAACCATAGGGATATATTAAACTATTTATTTTTTACAAAGATAATAAAAATTTTTGATCCGAGGTGAAAGACGGAGAAAACTAATGGGCTGGTGGTTACCACGCTAGTAAAAAAAAGTAGAACATGCAATTGAAAAAATATGAAATGATTCAAGATCAAGTAACAGGATAGCTCCTGAGCGAATGATTTTACAAGTAATAATCTCTTCTGTACCCACACAATGAAATGTCTTGTTATCGTCACTTCATGGTTTTCTATGAGCAACAAAATCAAAAGCTCTAATTTTCTTGAGTACCCAAAATTAGCGTGCTACTGCCCCAACTTTAGACCACTAGACGCTCAACTTGGGCACCGAAAAACTGACTTTAATTTTATTGATAATCCTAAAACTTAAAGCTAGCAGCAAGACTAAAGACGTATATATTTAGAGCAAAAAAACTTATAGTGTATCCATCTGAGGTCAAACAAAAGTAGGCAGTCCACCAACAGGGAGGGGCGGGGGAGGGGAGAGGGCACAAGACAAGATTTAAAGGAACGTGAACAAATGACAAAGTTTAGGTTTCAAATAAATTGGTGTTGAGAAGGCGCGTGTACAGCAATGGTAGTCTCAGGTAGCTTGGTACAGCAGTGAGTTGTTAGTAGTAGTATTGTCATTAGCATATAAACTTACGTTAGCATTATTGTAATTATCTCACCAATCATGGTCATGTCACCGATAGGGTGCCTTTGCATTTCACAAATGGTTCGAAGCAAACAAGATCGGCCATCTACGCCCATTACTGCCAGAGCAGATTCTAATGCCTTGAATAATTTATACTGATCATCCTCGATACTCCTGAAAAATGAATCTGTTAGTAGTTCCGAATTGAGGCAAAACATACCTCTTGAGATAAACCCACTCCTACAATTCCTATCGTTTTATATACTTCTTCCTAGCCATTCAAAAAACTGTTGGTCTCTGTATGCATTGAAGTTTCATGTAATTAAGAGATATACACAACTGGCATCAGTATTCTCCAGTTTAAAGAGGATTTTATATTTGATGATCTGTAGAACATTTTCATTGGTTAAATCATTATTTAGTTTTACCCGCAAGAATGTTCTCTCCCTTTCCCAGAATTTCAACAAGTATTAGTATCCTCACCTGTTGTTCCCTGGATAGTGCATACATGTAATTTTAATAGCCTCAATACAATGTTTCTTTCTATTTCTCACCGAGCCCCTCCCCTTCTTCAACTAAATATTTAGTATCTACCCAGCTCTTTAATACCCTTCGAGATTTTCAACTTAATCCTTCAAGCTGTTCCTGAGATAACATAGATGCTTCATTTTGACAATGCTGAATGTCCGTAATGATTTCATGGGATACATCACTAATTCACTAGAGATGAATTTTAGTCAAACGAGGGCTCATAGTGCCAAAATTCTTAGTCAGGTTAGAAACCAAACCATTAGACCCTCGTCCATGGCCCACCATGGGCTCTTTCTAATTTTATGAGCTCTTTCCGAGATTGTTCAAGACACCTATAGTTTTCACTACAAACAAGGATTTGGCTACTGCCCGTTTCCCTAACGGCAAAAACATAAAGTCGACTGTGTATTTTGCGCTTTACTAAAACAAATTATATTACTAATATTTTCTTTTGTACTTGCTACAGCATTGAAAATAAAATAAAAATTGCAGTGAAATAAGATATTGAGCTGATGAGCCTTCAGCAATTAATAGCATTATATGTCAAATATTTAGTTTAATTTCAGTAGCTCCTGCCAAGACTGTTTTAAGACATATACAGTTTTATTTTGGAATTTATTTTAGGATAAAAAATATTTTGAAATATGGCATTTTGGAAAACTTGAAACTTTGGCAGTCAAAAATGAACAGAAATTAACTAAACAATCATTGTGAAAAAACATACAACAAGCACTAATATAAATGAATAAATAAATCTTGAAAGGAGTAAAGCCTAAATTGAGTATGCAAACCAAGCTTAAAACGAACAAAAAAACTTTGCTATTGAAGCATAAATGAAACCCAAAATGAACAGGAATTAAATAAACAATAAATGCAAACAAACATACAATAGATATTAATGTAAATGAATAAACAAATCTTAAAACGAGGGAAACTTAAATTGAATATGCAAATCAAGCTTGAAACCAACAAAAATCACTACAAACAAGATTGGGTATCGCCTCCTTCTCTCACTGTAAAAGTCTAAAACCTACTACGTTATTGGTGCTTTACTGAGAAGAAATTATATTACAAACATTTTCTTTTCTACTTATTACAGCAATGAATATAAACATAAGGTTATAGTAGAATTAAATTTTGAACTTATGGACTTTTAGCAATTAATAGTATTATATATCAAACATTCAGTTTAATTTATTACTTCTTTCCAAGACTGTTCAAGAAAAATATAGTTTCACTAAAAACAGGAGTTTGTATACTGCCCCCTTCCCTAACTGTAAAAGTCTCGACCCTTCTGCGTCATTGGCGCTTTACTGAAAACAAATTATATTACAAATATTCTCTTATCCAGTTATTACAGCATTGAAAATGAAAATGAAACAAAATCTTGGACTGATGATCCTTCAACAATTAATATCATTATTTATCAAATATTCAGTTTGATCTTTTTTTGTAATTTCCAAGACTGTTCAGGACACATATAGTTTTTAGTAAAGTGCCAATGACGCAGTATGTTTTAGACCTTTACAGTGAGAGAAGGAGGCAGTACTTAAACTCTTGTTTGTAGTGATTTTTATTCGTTTCAAGCTTTATTCACATATTCAATTTAACTTTCACTCGTTTTAAGATTTATTGATTCATTTATTTTACTACCTATTGTATGTTTGCTTGCTATAATTGTTTTTTTAATTTTTATTCGTTTTAAACTTGATTTATACTTCAATAGCAAAATATTTTTGTTCGTTTTAAGCTTGATTTGCATATTCAGTTTAAGCTTTACTCGTTTTAGGATTTCTTTATTCATTTATACTAGTAACTGTTGAATGTTTTTTGCTATGATTATTTCTTTAATTTCTGTTCGTTTTGGGTTTCAGTTATTCTTAATAGTAATTTCTGGTCATTTTGAGTTTGAGTTACTGTAGATTTTTATCTCTTTTGATCTTAATTTTAATATTATCTTTATTTTTCTTTCAAAAACTTATGTTTTGGAAAATGTCTTTAGTTAATTTTAGAAAGGAGAGAGGATGCTTTGACCAAATTTTCACTCTTAGATTAATAATACAGAAATGTCTGAGTCATCAGGCCCCTTTAGTCCTCAGCTCTTTAGGTTCTGAGGAAGCAGTTGATTCAGCTGATAGAAGAGTTTTAGCAAAGATCCTATCCCTGCATTATATACCATATAAATACATTAAAGTGATAAGTGCTATGCAAGAAATACCATTGCTGCGGTTAAGGTAGGAAATGAGTTTAGCACCTGGTTTCGGGTTAAATCAGGCTTGAGCAGGGTTGTGTTATATGCCCCTTTATATTGATAATTTCGATGGACTTTGTCCTAAGGAGTGTACCAAAGACAATGGGAGAACACGGATTCAAATGAAGAAGTAAAATTTTCCTACGCTTAGATTATGCTAATGATTTAAGCATCCTAGACGAAAGTTTTAGCATAATAAATTCATTTTTAGAGATTATGTGAGTTCATGTTGCAAGAATAGGTTTGAAAATCATTGTTAAGAAGACTAAGTCGCTAAGAATACGAATAACTGAAGGGGGAGAAGTGATTGTGTTTAATGAGAAGATCGATCAAGTGGACAGCTTCACTTACCTAAGTAGTATTATTAGTAATGACGATGGGCGCAGTAAAGATATTAAAAGTAGAATAGCCAAGCCTCAGGGTGTTTTTTTTAGAGTTATAAAAATAGCTGTAAAAATAAATAGAAAAATAAATGAAAAAAGGAGGAATAGAAAATTGAATTTGCGCGCCGAGGTTAGAATATTCATAGCTACAGTGATGACATTGGCCAAATATAGTTCTGAAGCTTGGGTGCTCTGAAAAACTGAGGAGAATTTGCTAGATGTTTTCCAGAGAAATAGCCTACAGATTGTTTTGGGTACCTTTCTGACTGAACGTATCTCAAACAGTAGGCTGTACGAAAAATGCTTGTCAGTCTCTGTTTTTTAGGCTATAATGAGAGAATAGTTGAGATGACTGCGACACGTTCCGCGGATAGGACCAATCGAAAGCAGGTCACACCCCCGATTGGGTTTGAAAATGTTGTAAGGAGATATTTAAGGGAAATGGGAACTTCCTGGGAGGGTGCAAAGAGGGAGGAATTAAATAGATTGGGATGGAGGAGAAGCGTGCATAGCTGTGTTGGCCTCAGCCGGCTTGGTGCTGCTCTTAGTTGCTAGAAGTAGTATTAATTAGTTTCTTTGTTTACTAACGTGAACAATTCAGGAGATTTCAATTAAACCTTTTTTTAAGTGAAATTCAGGAGTAGATAAAACATTGGTGACTGTTAGAGAGCTAAATTTCTTTAAACTTATTGTGGAAACTTCATAGTAATTACCTTTTCTTTTCTGTTCCTATTTTTTCATCAAACAACGAGTCAAGAAATAAGGTGACGGGAAAAATCACTTGCCATAGACCTCGAATTGCATTTCGACCAGTTCCTTGAGTAACAAGTGGTATATTTAAACGATTATTTATAATCCAGAGTGGCCTTAGCAATATTGCGTTCCGGCTTGCTGTAAAACATATAATTTATTTGAAGTAGAATGAATGTCACTAGTGATTTATGTAAGTGAAATTCAGTTAAATAAATATGGTGGCGTAGCCCAAGGTATGTTCTCCAACAATTACGAAAAAAAATTCATTCATCGACCACAAGCCACTTATTCAAAAGGCTTCATGGGCCTTGAAAGAGGGGAGTGATGCACTTTCTATTTAGAAACGGGTCATAAACAATGAATAAATAAAAGAAAGAGACAGAAAAAGAAAAATAAAGGCCATTGAAATTCATAATAATTTCTTATGGTCATTCAACAGAGAATAGACCGGCTCCCTTGGATCCCAAACAACATATAATACTAATAACGAAGACAGTTTAAAAAAAAATAACAAAATATATATAATAATAAAAGAAAAAAAATGCAAGTCCAAAAAAATAAAGTAAAAAACAAAACGAAACAAAACGGAACAAAATCCATGATATAACAGCTGTTTCTGTTTCTGTGTCTTTCAGCAGGTGCCTGAAGTATATTCACCCATTAGGCAAAGAAGACAGATTAGCTTATTTGTTCTAGGAGCCGATGTTCACCCCCCCCACCCATAAAAAACTCCTCCAGAAAATACCCCATGGAAGATACCCCTGTATAATACATCCCCCCAAGAAAAATTATCCCTGCTAAATTACCCCTCCTCCCCGGAAAAAACCCTCTTCTTCTGGGATTTTCTAGGACCCTTGTTTTGATGGGACTATCCCTGGGGAAAACTAAGTCCGTTGAAACACGCTCCTTTTGGTATCTTCCCCTTCCCCCCTACACAAAGATCTACCACCCCTCCCTAATTATAGATCACTGTATTATGAAGTAACTCACTTTAGTTAAGTAAAGGATTAAAATAAACGCCAAAAACATTGTTTTGCAATAAGAAGGGAGGTGTCCCCTTGTATCACTTTTGTGGACATTATATACATTTTTCTATGGAAAAATCTTGCCAGACAATTTGATCCCCGCTGAAAATTTCCCCTGGACAATTCCATCGTAACATTCTCTGTATATGTAAAATTATAAGACCAATAAAAGAGATTCTATGGAAGAATCTAGGGAAATTATTATTATTATTATTATTATCATTATTATTATTATTATTCATTTATTGCCCGTCAAAAAAAGGTACAAAAGGTACAGTAGACGGAGTAATCACTAAAGAAAACAAAAAAAAAAGGAAGAAAAAGAAGGACACAAACACACATTGAAAATTCAAATACATGACAAAATACTCTTCATTACATTAATACGAACAATGATAAAAGTTTCTTTTAAAACGGGAGAGAGATTTATTAATACTAATCTTATTATTATTCATTTAATACCCATCAAAAAAAGGTACATATACGGAATAATCACTAAAATGACATAAAAAAAAAAAGAGAGAGAAAAAAAATTCATTACATGCATTACAATAATACAAAAAAAACTATTGTGAACAAATTGGTGACCATGGATGATTAAACTTACTTTGAAAACGGGATAGAGATTTATAAATGCTAATATTAGGGTCAGCTAGCTTATACAAATGAATAATTTTACGGTTTCCTGTCAAAGGGGGCAAATGTAGAAGATATTTAGTAAATCTGAAGAAGATTGATTGTAGGTGCTTTTTATCTGTAACTCTAAAGAATTTCCAGAAAGGAGCAATGTAAACCAGATGTGGAAGGGCTGTGGCGTTGTAAATGGATGATAGAAGGTAATGGTTGAAATGTAGTTTACTTTTTATAATTCCAGCGTAAGAAATGGTAATTTTATGCTCATTGTGAGAAATCAACAAATGATGTGTGTGGCCTGTAGATGTGCCAATTGGAAGGCCCAGGTATGTAATATGGTCTGCGGGTTTAACAAGAAAACCGTCCATATTTAGAAAAGAAGTAGAGGGATTTCAGAATGTAACAGTGACAAGGTAATCCACGACAAAACACTACTGAAATGCTCCAAATCTTACATTTCAGGGAAAAAAATACAAAATGAACTTTGACAAATCTTCAGATTGTATCAGTGACAAGGTAAACCACGATGAAACCCTATTGAAATATTCAAACTCTTACATTTCAACGAAAAAAAATCCAAAATGAATTTTGAAACATAATAAGAATATAATAGTGAGAAGTTAAACCACGACAAAACACTACTGAAAGATTCCAACTATTATATTTCAATGAAAAAAAATCCAAAATGAACTTTGAAACATCAGGAGAGTTTAACAGTGACAAGGTAAACCATGACAGAACACTACTGAAATATTCCAACTCTTACATTTCAACGAAAAAAATCCAAAATGAACTTCGATATATTTTCAGAATGTAACAGTGACAAGGTAATCCACGACAAAACACTACTGAAATATTCCAACTCTTATATTTCAATGAAAAAAAAAAAAAACCAAAATGAACTTTGAAACATCAAGAGAGTTTAACAGTGACAAGTTAAACCATTACAGAACACTAATGAAATACACCAGCTCTTAAATTTTAATAAAAAACATCCAAAATAAACTTCGAAACATGTTAAGAATGTAACAGAAATAAGGCAACCCACGACAAACGACTTCTGAAATATTGCAAATCTTACATTTCAACAAAAAAAAAATCCAAAACGTAATATGAAACATTTTCAGAATGTAACAGTAACATGGTAAACCACGACAAATCACTGATGAAATATTCCAACTCTTACATTTCAACGAAAAAAAAAATCCAAAATGAACTTTGAAACATCAAGAGAATATAACAGTGACAAGGTAAACCACGACAAAACACTTCTGAAATATTACAACTCTTACACTTCAACAAAAAAAAAATAATCCAAAATGAACTTAGAAACGTCAAGATAATGTAACAGTGTCAAGGTAAACCACGACAAAACACTACTGAAATATTCCCAATCTTATATTTCAACGAAGAAAAAAAAATCTAAAATGAAATTTGCAACATCTTCAGAATGTCACACACACACAGACACACACAAACATACACACAAACGCATAAATACAACACACACACACACAAGCACACACACAAACACACACACACAGACATACAAAAAAACACACACAAACACACTCACACACAAACAAACACAAACAAAAAAACAAACAAAAATAAAAACACACACAAAAAACACACACACACACAAAAACAAACAAACACACACAACACACAAAAAAACAAACACACAAAAACAAAACAAACACAAACACACACACAAAAAAAAAAACAAACAAACAAACACACACAAACACACACACACACAAACACACAAACAAAAACACACACACACACAAACACACACACACAAAAACACACAAACAAACACACGCACAAAAACAAAAACAAAAAAACACACACACAAACACACAAACACACACACACAAACACACACACACACAAAGTGATGGGGTTTCCGTGGATGGGGCATGGGGTAAACGCATAGACCTGTAGAAAGCGACTGTTTCCGTGGGTGGGGATGGGGTAAACGCTTAGACCTGTAGAAAGTGACATGGTGAAGGGAACACCTATTTTCTGGGACCCCCCAGAAAACAGTCACTTTTTACAGGTCTATGCGTTTACCCCATCGCCCATCCAAGGAAACCCCATCACTTTGTGTGCGTGTGTTCGTGTCTGTGTGTGTGTTTGTGTGTGTGTGTGTGTGTGTGTGTGTGTGTGTGTGTGTGTGTGTTTGTGTCTATCTGTTTGTGTGTGTGTGTGTGTGTGAGTGTTTTTTTTTGTCTGCTTGTTTGTGTTTGTGTGTTTTTGTGTATGTGTGTTTGTCTGTTTGTGTGTTTGCGTCTGTGTGTCTGGGTGTTTGTTTGTGTGTGTTTGTGTCTGTGTGTGTGTTTGTGTGTGTGTGTGTGTTTGTGCGTGTGTTTCTGTGTCTGTTTGTCTGTGTCTTTGTTTTTGTTTTTCTTTGTTTGTGTGTGTTTTTGTGTGAGTGTTTGTGCCTGTGTCTGTTTGTGTTTTTTTGTGTGTGTGTGTTTTTGTGTGTGTGTTTGTGTGTGTGTTTGTGTCTGAGTGTTTGTTTCTGTGTGTTTGTTTGTTTGTGTTTTTGTGTGTTTGTGTTTGTGTGTATGTGTGTGTGTTTATGTTTGTGTGTTTGTGTTTGTGTGTGTTTGTGTGTGTTTGTTTGTGTGTTTGTATGTGTGTGAGTATGTTTTTGTGTGTGTTTGTGTTTGTGTGTGTGTGTGTGTGAGTGTTTTTGTTATTGTGTGTTTGTGTTTTTGTGTGTGTCTTTTTGTGTGTGTTTGTTTGTGTATGTGTGTGTTTGTTTGTGTGTTTGTATTTCTTTGTGTTTGTTTGTGTGTGTATGTGTTTGTGTATGTGTGTGTGTGTGTTTTTGTGTTTGTGTGTGTGTTTGTGTATGTGTGTGTGTTGTTGTGTGCGCGTGTTTGTATGTGTGTGCGTTTGTGTGTGTGTTTTGTGTGTGTGTGAGTGTTTTTTTGCGTGTTTGTGTTTTTGTGTGTGTTTTTGTGTGTGTGTGTGTTTTTTTTTGTTTGTTTTGGTTTGTTTTTGTTTTTGTGTCTGTGTTTTAGTTTGTTTTTGTTTGTATGTTTGTGTGTTGGTTTGTGTGTTTTTGTGTGTGTGTGTGTGTTTGTGTGTCTGTGTGAGTGTTTGTGTCAGTGTGTTTGTGTTTGTTTTTGTTTGGGCGTTTTTGTGTGTGTTTGTGTGTGTGTGTGTGTGTTTGTTTGTGTTTGTTTGTGTGTGTGTGTGTGTTTGTGTGTGTGTCTGTGTATGTGTTTGTTTGTGACATTCTTAAGATGTTTAAACTTTCATTTTGGATTTTTTTTTTCGTTTAGATGTAAGAGTGGTAATATTTCATTAGATTCTTGTCGTGGTTTACCTTGTCACTGTTGAATTCTCTTGATTTTTCAAAGTTCATTTTTGATTTTTTTTTTCGTTGTAGTGTAAGAGTTGGATTATTTCAGTAGTGTTTTGTCGTGGTTTACCACATCACTGTTACATTCTCTTGGTGTTTTTTGGATTTTTTTTTTCGTTGAAATATAAGAGTTGGAATATTTCATTAGTGTTTTGTCGTGGTTTATCTTGTCACTGTTACATTCTGAAGATGTTTCAAAGTTAATTTTTGACTTTTTTTTTGTTGAACTGTAAGAGTTTGAATGGTTCAGTAGTGTTTTGTCGTGGTTTACCATGTCACTATTACATACTGAAAATTTTTCGAAATTCATTTTGGATTTTTTTCGTTGAAATGCAAGAGTTGGAATATTTCAATAGTGTTTTGTCGTGGTTTACCCTGTCTCTGTTTCATTCTTAAGATGTTTCAAAGTTCATTTTGGATGTTTATCATTGAAATATAAGAGTTGGAATATTTCAGTAGTGTTTTGTCGTAGTTTACCTTGTTAATGTTACATTATCTTGATGTTTCAAGTTCAATTTGGATTTTTTTTTTCGTTAAAATGTAAGAGTTGGTATATTTCAGTAATGTTTCGTCGTGGTTTACCTTATCACTGTTAAATTCTGAAGATGTTTCAAAGTTCATTTTGTATTTTTTTCGTTGAAATGTAAGAGTTGGAATATATCAGTAGTGTTTTTTCGTGGATTACCTTGTCACTGTTACATTCTGAAAATATTTCAAAGTTCATTTTGGATTTTTTTTCGTTGAAATATAAGAGTTGGAATATTTCAGTAGTGTTCTGTCATGGTTTATCTTGTCACTGTTAGACTCTCCTGATGTTTCAAAGTTCATTTTGGATTTTTTTTCATTGAAATATAATAGTTGGAATATTTCAGTGTAGTGTTTTTTTGTGGTTTACCTTGTCACTATTACATTCTCTTGATGTTTCAGAGTTCAATTTGTATTTTTTTCGTTGAAATGTAAGAGTTGGAATATTTCAGTAGTGTTTTGTCGTAGTTTACCTTGTCACAGTTACATTCTGAAGATGTTTCAAAGTTCATTTTGTATTTTTTTCGTTGAGATTCAAGATTTGTAATATTTCAGTAGTGTTTGTCGTGGATTACCTTGTCACTGTTACATTATGAAAATGGTTCAAAGTTCATTTTTTATTTTTTTTCGTTGAAATGTAGGAGTTGGAATATTTCAGTAGTGTCTTGTCGGAGTTTACCTTATCACAGTTACATTCTGAAGATTTTTCTAAGTTACTTTTGGTTTTTTCTCTTCGTGAAACATTTAAACTTATCTTTCTCCTCATGAAACTGCTAGCAAAATAGCGCACAAACAATATTCTGATCTACTTGATGAAAAAAAAATAATGACCAGCATACACATTCCATTTTATTTCTTATTCAAAGATATCAATGTATGTAAAAAAAAAGTTGAAAAAATATATCATGTTAAAAAAAGGGGGGGAGGGTCGGAGGGAGAAGGGTTGGAGGGGGTTGGGTTAGCAGGGGGTTGGGGTTGGGGGTTAGGGGCAGGATTTGGAGGGGGGGGGCAAAAAGTTGGGGGGAGGGGTCCTTGGGGTTGGGGTAGGGGTCCTTACAAAACTGTTCAAATGGTAGTTGTGTATTATACCGAACGTAGTTGAGAATCGTCCAAATAAAAAATATTTGTATCTTTGAATAGGAGTTAGCATTACCTCAGATAGTTTACCATTTTCGTTTCTGTCAACTCCTATAATCATACCATGATTAAGAATCATGCCTAACATTAAAACGTTCATCACAGTTCGAATAACTCATCGTCAGGGTTTTTATACCCGTGTTCAAGGTCAAACACAAAAAAAACACGCCTAAACATATTGCTTAACAGACAGAATTTCGTAACTTCATACCAGGAAAAGAATCACCATACCACGAAAACAGCCATGACTTTTAACAGAAACATGGAATTTAATATCAAAAGCATTGTTTCCTGAACAACACGAATTTTCATGGTAGGCTTTCAATGACTGGGTACGTGTCTTGTTGGAATAATGGGATATGTGTCTTGTCGGAAGGTGGGGGGAATGTCTCGTTGAAACTGTTATAGCTACACTACTACTTCCGTATAAGAGGGGAACTGCCCCTTCCTTACCCTAACTCCGACTCATGGTCGTAGAAACTTTGGAGGATGCCCGTTCGACCAGAAATTGAGAGTTCTAGTCTCTTTTTTTTATAAGTTGAAAGTGATTGGAGACCAACCAAACCAGGTCCGAAAACTGTTTTTGATATCTGGTCCTTTTGTTACCTCTTAGGCATCTGTTCAACATTGAGGTACCAATTTTGTAATTTCTCTTTGGCTGCTCAGTTTTGCGTGTGGGGAACTTTTCCATGGGGAATTATCGGGGGGAGGGGGAGGGATTTATCACAAGGGGAAAATTTTCCGGGAAAGAATTTTCCGTGGGGAGGGGGATGTTTTCCTGGGGGAATTTCCCGCTTCGGAGAATTTTCCGGGAAGTATTTTACAGAGGGAATAGATTCCTGCAGAGGAGAATATCCTGCAGGGGGAATTTTCCGGGGAGTATTTTCCGGTTAGAACTACCAGGGGGTTATGTTCCGCGGAGGAGGGGGGAGTTTTTTCGCTGGGGATATATTCCGGGGGTGTTATTCGGGGAGTTAATTCCGGAGAGTATTTTTTTGGTGGGGGGTATTTTCTAGTAGAGTATTTTCTTCGGTCGGAGGGGTATTTTTCGCGGGGGTATTTTCCGAGGGGATAAATGCCAAGACCTATTTGTTCTAGCCTAACAGGCTAAAATTACAATAAATAAATAAAAGATAAAAAAATTATACAGTGACGCTAAAACTGAGAAAAGGTTAAAAAAAAAATGATGATATGCAGCACAATAGTTGCTGCCTAAGTAAAGAGCAAAGTCCGTATATTCACTTGGAGTTTTACAGACAAACTATAAAGTAAATAAACCAATCAAACTGCACTAAAACTGTTTCTGGTAGTTCAATTGGCTTATTTACTTTTCATTTTTTCCGTAAAAAAATAAAAGGGAAATGTCGCTGAACCTTAAAACTTGTAATATGATTACATTAACTTGCCCTTGGAAAGAGCTGTTGCAACTTTCAATTGCCCATTCATGACTCTAAAATTTTCAAATTCCTTTTCTAGGTCCCTTTGAGAATACTGGGTCTAAGAAAAGTACATAAATAATGTCAATCATGCACGGCCTCTAGTCTATAGGATTGCATACTTTCGTTTTGAATTAAATCAGCAACAAGAAACCCTGATTCTTGCCTTCTACATTCTTTCCTAATATTCCAAATATCAACCGGAGAGGTCAAGTGAAAAAACAGATAATTCAATTAATCTCAGGCCGACCCATGTCTTCCAGGAACGAAGGTGGCGATAGCTTTTGCATTCGAGCCAGCCTAAATGGAGAAACTTATGAAAATTGAAGCTCATTTGGGATAACTGGTGGCTGTCTGTGGACGCATGTGGTGGCATTAGAGGATCCAGGGTGTAAGGTATTTACAGTAACAACACAATTTTGATCTTTATCTAGCAAATTTTTTTTCATGTCAAATTGGTTTTCATGTAATTGTCATTTATGCATTTATTTTCCCCTTCCTCGCCTCCTCAAATCATCTTTTAACTCCTGTCCAGCTTCTGGATGCATGACACATTTGGTACTGATTTTTTCCTTTTTTTTACCTTGAAATTTCGCGGTCAAGATAGTACAAAAGTAATACACTTGTACATATAAACAATCATTCATTTTATAACCCAATATCCACAATATCCTAATTTATCCGCAACACAAAGGGAGAAGAGAAGGAAAAGAAAATTATTCAATGCTTTCATAACTACCCAAAACTTTCTTTTTCAGCAAAAACAAATTTGAGTAGTGGTAGAAAACATCATTTTTTAATATTTACAGCATAGGGATATAAAAGTAGTTTTTTCAAAGCATTTTAAAATACATTATCGCAAATTACAATACGAACTAAATTTTAAGTTTTAACTTGGATTCCTTCCCATACTCTAAGTTTTCGATTTACTTGGGCCAAAATCAAAGAAGTTAGTCTTGAAAACACCAGGTCTTTAGCAATTAAGCAGAATAGGAATAATAATATAATGAACGTTTTTGCTTTACAAAAAATTGTCCTCAACGATGAGAAACATAAAGGTGAATTATGTATTGAATTTTTATTCCTCCAAATTTCCTTCCATTTTTTTTTTTTTTTTTTTAAAGAACTATATCTTTGATTTTGTCATGAAGGATTCTACGTTTCTTAAATAGATTAAATAAAAAAAACAAGTTTTTTTAACTGAAAGTAAGGAGCGACATTAAAACTTAAAACGAACAGAAATTATTCCGTATATGAAAGGGGCTGTCCCCTCCTCAACGCTTCGCTCTTTACGCTAAAGTTTTTTATTGTTTTAAAAAAAAAGTTATGAAACAGAGTGAAACTTTAGCGTAAAGAGCGAGGCGTTGAGGAGGGGACAGCCCCTTTCATATACGGAATAATTTCTGTTCGTTTTAAGTTTTAATGTCGCTCCTTACTTTCAGTTTAAAAAACTTGTTTTTTTATTTAATTTCTGATCGTTTTTTAGTTAATGCAGCTTTTATTTTGGCTCACTGTCATTAAATAAGTAAACAAAATTTGCATAAAAATTTTACTTTTCTTTTGCTAAATAGATGTTTCTAAATTTGGTTATGACGTAATTTACAAATTAACTTACGTAACGAACTTCTATATTTGTATATTTTTCTTCTGGCAAAAAATACAAAATTTCAGATTTTTGCAGATAGGAGATTCAAACCTATGTTATTGGGTTTTCTGATACGCTGATTTTGACGGTGTGATTTTCATTAAAATTCTTTCACTCGTAGGGGGTGTTTTCCCCCTTTTTCAAAAATCAGGTAAATTTTTTCAGGCTCTTATCCTTTCATGAGTAATACTAAACTTAATAAAATTTATATATTTAGAATCAGCATTATAAACCCATTCTTTTGATACATTTATTGACATCAAAATTCCGTTTTTAAAAGTTTTGATCACTACTGAGGCGTATCGCTTGTTTTTTTGTTGTTTTTTTTAATTACGTATATGTTATTACGTATATGAGGGGGTTCTCCCCTTAGTCAATACCACGCTCTTTACGTTAAAAGTAAAAAAAAGTTAATTCACAAACCCCTTAATCACAAAGGCCGTTTAGTTAGAATAGATAGCTCTTTTGAAAGCACTAAAAAAAACTGTAGCGTAAAGAGCGAGGTATTGACTTGGGGGAGAACCTCCTCATATACGTTATAATTTCTGTTCCTTTTAAATTCTAATGTTGCTTCTTATTTTCAGTTGAAAAAAACTTTTTTTTTTAATTTAATTTCTGATCGTTTTTTAAATAATGCTTGGAAATCCGGCGCCACCTTCATAGAAATGTCCCCTACGCCAAAGAAACATCCTCCACGGAAAAATTCTCCCGAGTAACCCCATCTTCCAGCCCCACCCTCCCAGAAAAAAAATCCTTCCTGAAAATGTCTGTATACTTCCCAATAACCAATAAATAATGCTGGCATGTCCGGCGCCCCCTTCATGGCAATTTCCCTTCCCCCATGAAAATTTCCTTCATGGACAGATCCTCCAACATAACCCCCGACCCCCCCCCCACTACCAGAGAAAAACCCTCCTGAAAACGTCTGTATACTTCCCAATAACCAATACTATATGTTAACATTGGGTAAAGTTCATAACTTTTAGCCCTCCCCCCGGGGACTTCGGGGGATTAAGTCATCCTAAAAGATATAGTTATCATATTTTCGACGACACTGAACAAAATGGCTATCTAAAAATTTTGATTAGGCGACTTTGGGAAAAAAATGAGCGTGGGAGGGGGCCTAGTTGCCCTCCATTTTTTTTGGTCACTTAAAAAGGGCACTAGAACTTTTAATTTCCGTTCCAATTTGCCCTCATACGATATTCTAGAACCACTGGGTCAATACGATCACCCCTGGGAAAAAAAAACAAATAAACACGCATCCGTGATCTTTCTTCTGGCAAAAAATACAAAATTCCACATTTTTGTAGATAGGAGCTTGAAACCTGTACAGTATGGTTCTTTGATACGCTGAATATGATGGTGTGATTTTCATCAAGGTTCTATAATTTTTAGGGGGTCTTTCCCCCTTTTTTTGAAAATCAGCCAAACTTTCTCAGGCGCGTAACTTTTGATGCGTAGCACTAAACCTGATGAAAGTTATATATTTGAAATCAGCATTGAAATCTGATTCTTTTGATGTATCTATTGGTATCAAAATCCCGTTTTCTAGAGCTTCGGTTACCATTGAGCCGGGTCGCTCCTTACTTACAGTTCGTTACCACGAACTGTTTGATGATTAGAATTTACATAGAAAGGTTCTTATATGAGCTGAATCGTTGCAATCATTTTCAGGATTATTCAAATTTTTACTGAATGTAAATTTTTGTTTGTTTTATGTAATAGCTTTCTATTGATAACTCAAAAGACTGCTGTCTTGATTCCCTAGTCTTATGATTTTCAATCTCATTCATTCAAGCAAATTAAATTTGTCTTCTATGTTTAATTTGTTGACATAGCATTATTTTTGTCACAAATAACATAGTGAGCTACCGGTTTCTTTCGAAGGATGTTGAACTAACAAAAAGGCACAGTGTGCATGCTACTATTACAACTTCTACTGCGACTGCTACTACTACTACTAATGCCACTACTACTACTACTACTACTACTACTATTACTACTACTACTACTACTACTACTACTACTACTCTACTACTACTACCACTGCTACTACTACTACTACTGCTAATACTACTAATACTACTTCTACTACTACTACTACTACTACTTCTACCACTACTACTTCTACTACTACTACTAATAATAATGCTACTACTACAATTACTACCGCTTTTCTTATTACTGCTACTAAACCCAAGAATATTAAAGTGAAATTTTCAGGGAATGTTGATGGGCTGTTGAACTAAATCAAAACACTCTATGTTTACGTAGTTTGTCAAATGGGTGTACCGGCAATAGCTAAGAAAAGGCTTAGGGTATTAAGTTGAAATTTTCAGGGTTTTTTGAGAGGGATACTGAAAAAATACTAGTTACTACTACTAATTTTACTTCCAGCCGACTACTTCTACTTTGGGTAAGGGTATTAAGGTCGATTTTTTATTTAATTTTGAGGGTCATATTGATCTAAATCAAAACACACTGTGTGTATGTAGGTGGTCAAAAGGAAGTATCAGCAATATCGCAGGAATAGCTTAAAGTTTTTTGATAACTCAAAAGACTGCTATCTTGATTCCCTAATCTTATGATTTTCAATCTCATTCATTCAAGCAAATTAAATTTCTATGTATTCTATGTTTAATTTGTAGCCATAGCATTAAATTTGTCACAAATAACATAGTGGGCTACCGTTTTTTTCGACGGATGTTGAACTAACAAAAAGGCACAGTGTGCATGCTACTATTACTACTTCTAATGCTACTGCTATTACTACTACTAATGCCACTACTACTACTACTACTACTACTACTACTACTACTACTACTACTACTACTACTACTACTACTAATACTAACACTAATACTAATACTACCGAGAATAGTATCTAATATGTGTCGAGATGACATTTTTCAGGGCATGTTGTGGGGGATGTTAAACTAACCAAAAGGCTAAGAGTATCAAGTTGAAACTTTCACGGTACATCTAGGGGGATATGACATTTTCAGGGCATGTTGTGGGGGATGTTAAACTAACCAAGGAGTATTAAGATGAAGCTTTTACGGTATGTCTAGGGGGATATTGAACTAACAAAAAGGTACTATGTATATATTCTACTGCTACTACTACTAATGCTACTACTTTAACTGCTGTTGCTGTTACTACTGCTACTTCTGCTATGACTACTGCTACTGAGGCTAAGGGTGTTAAGGTCAAACTCACAGGGAAAGTTTAGAGGAGGGTTGAACCAGACCAAAAATACTATGTGTATGCAGGTTGCCAATAGGGCGTATCAGTTATTTCTCAAGAATGTTTTAGAGTATAAAGTTGAAAATTTCAGAGTATGCTGAGGGGATGCCTAGCTTACCAAAAGGCGCCAAGATTATTCTACTACTACTACTACTAATACTACTACTGCTTCTATTACTAGTACGACTACTACTAAGGCTAAGGGCATTAAGGCGAAACCTTTAGGGAATTTTTAGTGGGATGTTAAACTAAATCAAATACACTAAGAGCAAACAGGTTCCAAAAGGGCGAAACAGCAATACCCCATGAACGGCTTAGGGTATTAAGTTGAAACTTCCAAGGCATTTTAAGGGGATATTGAACTAACCAAAAGGTACCAAGTGCATACCACTATTGCTAATGCTGTAACTGATACTGCGACTACAACTGCTACTTCTACTGTTACTACTGCATTTGCTGCTACCACTACTATGACTACTTCCACTAATGAAGCTATGAGTATTCAGGTGAACCTTCATTTTTGCTGAGCTACATTGAATCATACTATGTAGACACAGGTTGTCAAAAGGGCATAGCAGCTCCGAGGATCAGCTGAGATTGTTAGGCTGAATCTTTTGGTGCATCTTAAGTGGATTATTGAACCGACCAAAAGGTACTGTATTCACACTACTGCTACTACTACTACTATTGCTACTACCAGTACTACAACTTATACTACTAATACTACTACTACTAATACTACTACTACTACTACTGCTAATACTACTACTACTACTACTACTACTATCAAAGAGTTCGTGGTAACAAACTGGAAGTAAGGAGCGACCCGGCTCAATGGTAACCGAAACTCTAAAAAACGGGATTTTGATACCAATAGATACATCAAAAGAATCAGATTTTAATTCTGATTTCAAATATATAAGTTTCATTAAGTTTAAGCTTACCCATCAAAAGTTACGTGCCTGAGAAAATTTGGCTGATTTTCGAAAAAAGGGGGAAAGACCCCTAAAAGTTATAGAATCTTAATGAAAATCATACCATCATATTTAGCGTATCAAAGAACCCTACTGGTGAGTTTTCAAACATCTATATAGAAAAAAGTGGAATTTTCTATTTTTAGTAAGAAGACACGGACGCGGGTGTATTTGTTTGTTTTTTTGTTTGTTTTTTTTTGTTTTTTTTTCCCAGGGGTGATCGTATTGATCCAGTAGTCCAAGAATATCGTAGGAGGGCTCATTGGAACGGAAATTAAAAGTTCTAGTTCCCTTTTTAAGTGATCAAAGAAAATGGAGGGCAAATAGGCCCCCTCCCACGCTCATTTTTTTCCCAAAGTCACCCGATCAAAATTTTGAGATAGCCATTTTGTTCAGCATGGTCGAAAATATGATAAAAATGTCTTTTAGGATGACTTGATCCCCCAAAGTCCCCAGGGGGAGGGCTGAAAGTTATGAACTTTACTCAATGTTAACATATAGTATTGGTTATTGGGAAGTATACAGACTTTTTCAGAGGAGATTTTTTCTGGTAGTTGGGGGAAGGAGAGGGTCAGGGGCTATATGAAAGGATCTTTCCATGAAGGAAGTTTTCATGGGGGAAGGGACATTGCTATGAAGGGGGCGCCGGATTTCCCAGCATTATTAAAGAAAAAGATCAGGAATTAAATAAAAAAAACAAGTTTTTCAACTGATCAACTGATTGTGATTAAGAGGTCATTTTTAAAGAACTGGAAAAAAAAATTCGAACTATAGTTTAAAGAGCAGCGTATTGACTAGGGGGCGAACCTCCTAATATACGTGTTAAAAATTTATGAATATAGAAGTTCGTTACGTAAGTTAATTCTAAGTTACGTATATTTATTACTAATAAAAACGTTCGTAAATAAAATTAAACAAGTTTCGAGAAAGCCATTTAACCAAATATAATATGCAAATTTTGTTTTAATTATTCATGTACGGTGAGCCAAAATCAAAACCTGCATTAATTCAAAAACGTTCAAAAATTAAATAAAAAAAACAAGTTTTTTTAACTGAAAGTAAGGAACGACGTTAAAACTTAAAACGAACAGAAATTATTCCGTATATGAAGGGGGCTGTCCCCTCCTCATAGCCTCGCGCTTTACGCTAAAGTTTGACTTTATAACAACTCTATTTTTTTTAAAAATAAAAAAACTTTAGCGTAAAGAGCGAGGCGTTGAGGAGGGGACAGCCCCCTTCATATACGGAATAATTTCTGTTCGTTTTAAGTTTTAACGTCGTTCCTTACTTTCAGTTAAAAAAACTTGTTTTTTTTATTTAATTACTACTAAGACCCGGGATATTAAAGTAAACTTTTCAGGAAATGTCCAGGGGGATGCTGAATTAAATTAAAAAACGATGCGTGCTTGCAGGCTGTCAGAACGGTGTATTAGCAATTCTCAATAACAGCATAGGGTATTAAGTTGAAACCGTCAGGACTTGCTGAGGGAGATTAAAGTAAAACTTTCAGGAATTGTCGAAGGGATTTTCTTTTGATGTTATCAAAGTTAAAAACACATAGCTCGACATAAAGATCATTTTCAGTAAATTTAAAATTATGCTCTGGTCTTTAGAAGACTTTGGGGTGTTATTCCTACTGGCAAGATTTTAGGGGGAAGGGGATAATTTGTTTTCACTGACTGGCTTAAAACTCATACCCGTAAGTTTGTGGGCACGCGGAACATAAACTTTGGTTTGGAGCATAGGCTCCGGAAAATGAGACCCCCCCAAAAAGAGACAAATATTTTTTTTTCTGAGTGGCATGAAACATAAATCAGAGGATGACCCTAATGGGCCAGAGGAGCCCTGGTGGCAGATAATTGGGACGGAGACACAGATTAAATATGGGCAACAAACAAAGTTACAAAAAAGACCAAAAAATAACTTTCTTGATTGGCTTGGAACTTAAACATTTAAGCCTTTGGTCCAAGAGGACCCAAATGCACAAGAAATGATTTTTAAAAGGGCATTTAATTTGGCTGACGGTGGAACCCAAAAAGTGGTTATTTTTTCAGAACAGCTTAAAGCTTATATTCATAAACTTCAAAGTTGATAAAACTCTTATGCAAAAAAATATTAGGTTAGGACCGTGGCCCCTAAAAATGGGGCTCCAGAAAAGGGCCAGGAAAAAATTTACTGGTCTGCTTAAAAATTATATCTTGAAGTCTTTGAGCCAAAAGACGGACTCGTGACACGAAGGATTGCATTTTACGTTGCTTAGTCAAAATTTCTTACTTTTTTATTAATTAAATACACTCTTAGTTTGATGGAGATGGCCTAACTAATATTGCACTATTCTACTACTGTAGGTTTATCAAATGGAGAAAGTTAGAAAATCTAAAAGAGAAGTTTTAGCAATTAAAATTGGTCATTCTTCTGTAAGAACTTTAAGAATACTTCTACTCCTAATGCTGTTTTGCTGCATTGATTTTGTGTTTTCAGTAAACTGCTTGGTTTTCAGAAATCTGCAAACACAGGGAACTTTTTTGAGTAAGTTTATTTTAAACGGTTATGCAGATATACGTTTGCAGATATAAAGGAGCAATAATTTGTGCTCGTTTTAAGTTTTAACTTCACTCTTTACTTTCATTACAAAGAACTATATTTTAATAAAACAATTTTTGTTCGTGCTTAAATGCTTAAATATATGCACAATAAACTTTACAAAAAGACCTTTACAAAAAGACCTTTACAAAAAGACCTTTGTCTAACTTAGGCGAATAATACTGTCTTATAAAAAGTCCAACGGGTATATCTTCCTGACATCTTTGAGGGGTTGCTTATAAAACAATTTGATTTTTAACAAAATATTGTCCTATATGAAGCATATGAGATATGTAGCTATTACAACTAAGCAAACGAAGGTTTTGAAAGAGTAGAACCCTGATTGCGAAAAGCTCTCATGGTTACACGTTTCAACCCTCCTACGATATCCCAGTGCCCGTTTACGCTAGAGGAAAAAAGGGGGGGGGGGAAATAAGCACTTCAGCTCTTTTATGAAATTCCCTATAATATGCATTAGTGCTTTAGCTTTACTATTAGGATAGAAATAAATAGTACTTATTATTATTCCTTAATTAGGTTTGAATTTGAGTGAAAGTATTATTTCGTTTGTCAATTTTTTATTATTATTCTGACTACTGAATCAGTGTTGATTCAAAGTTCATAGTGAATGCATCTGTCCTAAATTACATATTATCAAACAAGTAAGCTTTTTCAGTGAATTATAATCCCAGTGAAGCTACTGGATTTCGCAATATTTGTCAAAGGATTATAGTTCCTGACCTATGATAAAACCTTTGCTTAATCTACTCACCGAGTTTATGGTCAGTTATTTATATTTTGTAAAAGTGGTATGAATTTGATATTTTTTCACTGATAATATTGGAGGTTAGCCATTAAGCAGTGTGATTTCAAATAAATAGGACATCTGATATTTAGAGGCATTTACGCTACAATTGAGGTGGGGAAAGAAAAGTGAGCAGAGGGGGGGTGAAGAGTTGTTAGCAAGAGCCGTGGTACCCGCTTGGCTTGCCCCTTAAATTGCGGGGACAAGGTAGACAGCCTTCAATGCTTCACTTACTTTTCTTGCAAGGTAACCACCAGAAAAATATTGAATATATAGTTCAACCCTTAAATATCTGCCTAGATTTCGATATTATTAATTATCAAAGAAATTGGTGAATGTATTATGGACTTAATCCAAATTAATGAAATGAAAACTATGCTGGTATTGAACCCAGTTTTGAACTTTGTATCTAGATGTATGACAAAGGGTATTAAGACTGATGTGATCGTTAACAAAGGAATAGTTTTTTGATCATGCCAGTATTATGGAAGCCAAAAAACTGCTGTGGACTTACTATGAGGTTGAACTCGGATATGAAGAACGATTATGTGAATGCAAAAAAGACTGTGATAACTTGACGGATATCGCAAAAGCCATATAACACTGTGCCAAGGACGGTAAACAGCTTCCAACTTTCGTTATTCTCGAACCGGAGTCTGTTCCCACGTGTGGTGACGAAATTGCAGTCTGTATTACTACCAAAGTGAAAGAAATGACGAGAAAAATGGACAGTGAGCTGCAACAGTTTTCCCGCAAGTAAGGTACTATTAACAATTAACGGAAAATTACTGCTAATTCCCAGAATCATGCTACCGCATCCTCGTCAGTATCTAAAGCATCAAGTATCTAAAACAGTATGGAAAAACAGCTATTCTCGGGTGTCGTGAAAATTATGCCTCCTGAGTTAGACGATCCGGGCCAGCGTCAGGGCTTTATAACAAGCTTGGCACCGGGCGATACAAAATTAGCGGATGCAGAGCTCAGGCGGAGAAATAAGGAATGGCAACTGTCAGTCTCTTCGAAGCAGGCAGCCAAAAAAGTCTCGGCTGCCCTCAAAATTATCCATAAAATTGACAATAGACTTCTTAATTCCCAGCTCATCGGTATAGTGAAACGTCTCCCCAGCAACGTGACGGAGGACCTTCTGAAAAATCTGTCAAAAGACTCTGAAAAAGCAATCAAGTGTGGCAATTCGCAAGCGTTTAAAATGTATTACCCCTCTTTTTAGAGGGGTAATGTTCTCTGCCTTAACGAACCCGATTAAAATTGGTTTCGAAATATTCCGTCTAGAAGAATTCTGCTTTTTGCCTCGAAGGTGTTATCGGTGTCATCATGTGGGGCACATAGCGGCGGACTGTAAGGAAGCTGAAACTTGTAGCCACTGTGGAGAAACTGGCCACACAAGCTCCCCTGAGAACCCATGTCAAAATCCCACTCGGTGCCTGAATTGCAGTTCGACTTGGCACACATGCTATTACTATGCCTGTCCTTATAAAAAAAAAACTTGAAAGATGGATCAGGCTCCCAAAATGTGTATTATTCTGTCTTGGAATATAAATGGGAAAGCATTTGAGAAATCAGTTCTGCTTGATACTATGAGCCTAACAAATAAAGTAATTTGTATACAAGAGCACCTGCTTTCCGAAGACAATACTAACCTGCTCAAGTTCTCAAGTTCACTCCAGTGTTTTATTCGGCCAGCTGAACGTGTGAAATCCAGATGTCTGCCATCTGGTGGTTTAGGCACTTTGGAGAGAAAGTCTCTTCAGGCTGAACTTTTAGCATCAATTAAACACTTCCTCGCTGTTAAAGTTCGCGATATTGTGATAATAAACGTATATCTTCCTACTAATTATACATCTAGCCTCTCGGACAGCAAGTTCACGGGTGCATGTACTCAGTTAAGCCGTTTCGTGAAGGCTCAGATTCCTGGGAATACAAAAGTTCTATTAATAGGGGACTTCAACTGTGACCTACTTAATACTGAATCTGAAAGGACTAAAATCGTTATAGGTTCCCTTCCTGATCAGTTAAATGTCGTTGATAAAGACAAAGCTTACACATTTATCAGTGTTGCCAACACCGTCTCAAATCTTGACCATGTGTTAACGAACTTCCCGGTGAGTGACGAAGTCAAAGTTGCAGCTGATGGTTCATACTCTGACCATTTGCCTTTGTCATTGTCAATAACACTGGACTGTCCAAAGTTCTCGGGTCCGTGCAAATCCCGATGGAGAGTATACAGTGACTGGAAACAAGTGTCAAATGATCTCTTTGCGGCTACTTCTGGGGATATCCTGAGTAAAATAAAAGTTCCCTTCCATCTGCTGCAGAGAAATACAAACTCTTATTGCAGTGAAAGTGAAATACGTCTGCAGTTAATCAGGTAGTGTGCAACAATATCGCATGTTCTGAGGATCGCGGAAAGTGTAGCAGTTCCTCTGAAGTATATCCGTAATAGATCACAGGTGAAAGGTTGGTGTCAAAATCTGAAGCTAGCGGCGGCTTGTGCGTCAGTGAAGCTATGGCTGAAAGTTTGGCATGCTAGCGGGAAGCCACGAAGTGGAATAGTAAACGAGATTCGAATCCATACTAAACGAAAGTTCAATAAAGTGATAGATGCCCTGTGCAACCCTCAAAGAAAATTTTGTGCAAAAGCTCAGTAAGAATCCGAACCTTATTTGATCTTTTCGGTCTAAGCCTGAAGAAGCCAAGCCTACGTCTAATTTTTCTCCTAATCAGTGGAGTGCTTACTTTGAGTCCGAGTTCAAAGCGCCTGATCCAGTTCTACAGTCTAATTACGAGAATGAGCTGACTTCTATGCTTACCGACACCTTCGACGATTTCTCAGTGTCACCGGTCACAATTTGCCAGGCCGTTAAAAAGCTAAAAAGGTATAATCAAAAGGATGCGATAGTATTTGTGCTCTACATATTTATTTAGGAGGTTATGTTCTTTACCATCATATTGCCCTTCTGTTTCAGATGATTTTGACGCAAGGGATAGTCCCGAGCTGCTTTAGTCTGGGTATCGTTATACTAATATTAAAGAAGGGGAAGCCCGCCGAAAAGCCTTCTTCGTATCGGCCAGTAACGGTATCTTCAGTATTTTGTAAACTATTCGAGATTGTTTTGTTTGATGAGATTTATGATAAGTGTGAGATGCCTCCACACCAGTTTGGTTGTCAAAAAGGCCTCGGTTGCACCCATGTACTTTATCTTCTTGCTAACATATTACTTAATGCTCATCTCTCGCGAGAAACTTTGATCATAGGTCAGTATCATGTGAGGAGAGCTTTTGACTCTAGGATTCATGCCAAGATTTTGGTTGAGCTGTGTAAGCGAGGCCTGCGTTCTTCTATTGTAAGGTCACTACGTGATATGTATAGGAATCTCAAGCTTCGTGTTCGTTTGCAAGATGGTGAGCTTAGTGGGGAGATATCCGTACATAAGGGAATGAAGCAAGGGGCTATAACGTCTTCTACTTTGTATAATAACAGTGTTAATGATGCACAACAGGTTATCTCTCCGAGTTATATTTGCAAGCATATTGACTTGTCGCTTCTAGGTTTTGAAGATGATATTTTAAATCTGTCTCTGTTGCTTTCTTCATTAGAAAATAATTTCTCTCGTCTTCAAAAAAGTTATGCTGATATTGGTTTGCAGTTTAATGTAGAAAAGTCTACTGTTTTGTTTTTTAATTGCCCTGAAGATAATGCTACGGTCAGGCTTGGTGGAATTACCGCAACACCGTCTAGTCAGATTCCGTACCTTGGCCTGCCGATTGGTCGTAATCTTCGAGAGACCCAGTCTTTGCTTATTGAACACCTTTCTAAAAAAGTGCGCATTGCCTGTGCGGGTGTTGTCACTAGCTATCGCAATTCAAGCCATAAATATTTGGCTTGTCTTTATAGTGCAGTACCTTTGCCTCATGTCTTTTACCTGTCTCCTTTTTTGAAGCTCCTGAATGCACGAAACAAGAAAGACATAAGGTTAGTATTTTTCAAGTATGCCCGGTATCTTCTTCAAGTGCCGCCTTTTGTTAGAAACCGCCATATTGCTGTGAAATATGGAATTGTTGAGCCTCTGAGTGCCGTGGAGGAGGTAATTCAGAATTAAGTGAAAAAACTAGAGCTCCTGGATCACGAGTGGGCCCACCTTCTCAAATAGTTGTGTTATTATGTAGTTCTTTCTGTTTGTATTTGTTCTTCTTGCCAGTTTTTGCTTTTTCTTTCTTTTCTAGTTCGTGCTCTGTCTTTTTCTGTTTATTGTAAGACAGGTTATTAATAAAATTCATTCATTCATTCATTATTATTATTATTAATTTTCACTTACTAAGGGGACTGGGAGGTGGAACATGGATTTAAGCACCATGTCAAATATTTTGGGTTTTAGAGATTTTAATTTTACATGACACAAACGTTCAAATTTTTGGTGTCAAATGTCACCTCGCGACGGTGCTGTAAAGAAAAAATTATACTAAAGCTTATAAGTGTAGCTATCAGCTAAATGAGTTCTTAGCCAGCTTTCTATGATGTTTTAATGCCCTGATTAGGCTGGAGAATTTAAAAGGACAAAAGAAGAGACACGTCAGAATTTCAAGGCATTTTACACCATTTTTGGATTGTATACACCTTACGATGATGTGATCAAGATAATTTACTGAATCTCTCCATGATTTTGTGGCCGCCTGTTAGTTCTGCTAGTTAGGAGGCAATTTATGACAATTATTACGACGGCCCGGAGGATTGTAAATCCTCAGGTTACATTACTGAAAGAAATTCAAATGAATTTACTGAAAAAAAAAATGTGCATTGTCGGTTTAATATACCTATGCTGATAATTATTCCTTAAAATCTTAATTAATTTTTGGTTTCTTAAAGTTATAAAAGTGAAAACATTTAAAGTATTTTTTTTTTAGTAAAGTACAAATTATATTCTGGCTCTTAGAAATCATAGGGTTTAGAACCCTACTCAGATTAATTTCTGCTCGTTTTTAGTTTGAATTATTTTAATTTCTGTTTGTTTTAGGTTCCTTTTATTTATTAATACTGATTTTCGGTAGTTGTATACTTGGTAGATTATTTGATTCTATTTTTGGTCATTTTTGATTTAATGGAGTTCTTTACTTTTTTTGAAAAACTTAATTTGTGCATAAAGTTTTTTTGATTAATTTCTGTTCGTTTTATATTGACATAGTCTTTTTCAGGAAGAAAGAGTGAGCCTCTTCTGAAGTTAAACGACCATCCTTTCCATAAGAACCTTTAATACTCCCGGGTCATAACTTACAACTCTTACCCCTAGTCTCTGGGTTTTTTCTACCCCAAAAGCCTTGTTATATGACATTTAGACTATTTTGAATAGAATGGCTATCTCAAAATTTCTATTAGACGCACTTCGGGACAATATGACGTGTGTGTAGGGGGGATAGGGTAGCTGCTCTCTGATCACTTTGCCTCTTAAAAAGGGCACTAGAGTGTCTTATTACCAATCCAATGAGCTCCCTTTGAAGTTTATATGACCGCACTTTCTATAAAAACCCTGTATGTCCCCAGGGCAAAACTTACAACCCTTGCCCTGAGGGCTGAAAGGATTTGTCATCCTCAAAGGAATAATTTCCAGAGCTTTCTGATAGGCTTAAGGAAATGGCTATATCGAAATTTTGATTGGAACTGTTTGAGGAAATGATAGGCGTGGAGGGAGACATTTGCCCTCTGATCACTTGCGACTAATAACAAAAGGCACTAGTCCTCTCAATTTCCAATCGAATGAGCCTTTTCTGAAGCTTCTACGACAAAACTTCCTATAAAAACGTTAAATATCCGAAAGGCATAATTTGTTTTGAGGGTTATGGGCGGAGGGTTGTCATCCTCAAAGAAATAATTTCAAGACCTTTTAACAAAGTTGAACAAAATGGCTATTTGAAAATTTTGATTGGATGTGTTTGGGGAAATGGTGAGCGTGAGAGGGGGCTCGTTATCCTCCAATCACTTTCGACTATTAAAAAGGGCACCAGCTCTCTCAATTTACAATTTAATGAGCCCCTTTTGAATTTTCTATGACAACGGCATCTATAAAAAACCTTATATGACCCCAGGGCGTAACTTACAATCTTTGCCCTGGGGGCCCTCGGGGGTTTGTCATCCTCAAATACATAATTTCCAGAACTTTCAATTACATTGAACGAACTGGCTATCTCAAAACTTTTACTGGATGTGTTTGGGGAAATAGTGGGCGTGAGAGGGGGGTTAGTTACCCTTCATTCACTTTTGACTATTAAGAAGGGCACTAGCGCTTTCAATTTGCAATCAAATGAGCTCTTTTTGAAGTTTCTACAATAAAACTATCTATAAAAACAATATATGCCCCAGGGCATAACTTACAACCTTTGCCCTGAGGCTTGTGGGGGGGGGGTGTCATCCTCAAAGACAAAATGTTCAGAACTTTCAACTACGTTGAACAAAATGAATATCTAAAAATTTCGATTGGATGTGTTTGGAGAAATGGTGCGCGTGAAATGGGGGTTAGTTGTTCTTCAATCACCTTCGACTATTAAAAAGGGCTCTAGCCCTTTCAATTTCCAATTGAATGAGCCCTTTTTGAAGCTTCTGCGACAACTCCTTCTATATAAACTTCAAATACCCCCAGGGCATAAGTTACAACCCTTGCCCTAAGGGCTGTGGGGGGGTTGTCATCCTCAAAGGCTTAATTTCCAAATCTTTCATCTACGTTGAAAAAAAATGGCTATCTCAAAATTTTGATTGTATGTGTTTTTGGAAATGGTGGGCGTGAGAGGGGGGTTAGTTGCCCTCCAATTACTTTCGACTATTAAAAAGGGCACTAGCCATTTCAATTTCGCATCGAATAAGCCCTTTTTAAAGTTTCTACGACAACACTTTCTATAACCTTATATGCCCCCAGGGCATAACTTACAACCCTTGCCCTGAATGCTGTAGGGAGGGGGGTTGTCATCCTTAAAGACCAAATACCCAACATTTTCAACTACATTGAATAAAATGGCTATCGCAAAATTTGATTGGATGAGTTTCGGGAAAAGGTAGGCGTAAGAGGGGAGGGGGGTAGCTGCCCTCCAATCACTTTAGACTATTAAAAAGAGCACTAGCCCTTTGAATTTCCGATTGAATGAGCCCTTTTTGAAGTTTTTACGACAAAGCTTTCAATTAAAAACCTTATATTCCCCCAGGGCATAACTTATAACCCTTGCCCTGATGACTATGGAGGGAGTTTCCTGCTCAAAAATATAATTTCCAAAACTTTCAACTACATTGAACAAAATGGCTATCTCAAAATTTTGATTGGATATGTTTGGGGAAATGGTGGGCATAGAAGGGGTGTTAGTTGCCCTCCAATCCTTTCGACAATTAAAAAGGGCATTAGCCATTTTAAGTTCCAATCGAATGAGCCCATTTTGAAGTTTCTACGACAAAGCTTTCTATGAAAACCTCATATGCCCCGGGGATAACTTATAACCCTTGCCCTGATGGTTTTTTTTAGAGGAGGGGGGGTTGTCATCCTCAAAGACCTAATTATCAGAACTTTCAACTACGTTGAACAAAATAGCTATATCAAAATTTTGATTGGATGTGTTTTGGGAAGAAGGTGGGCGTGAGAGGGGGATTAGTTGCCCTCCAATCCCTTTTGACTATTAAAAAGAGCACTAGCCCTTTGAATTTACAATCGAATGAGCTCTTTTTGAAGTTTCTACGACAACGCTTTCTATAAAAATCTTATATGCCCCCAGGCATAACTTACAACCCCTGCCCTGAGGGCTGTGGGGTGTGTCCTCCTCAAAAACATAATTTTTATCTGGAAATCAACTGCGCTGAACAAAATGGCTATCTCAAAATTTTGTTTGGATGCGTTTGAAGAAATGGTAGGCGTAGAAAGGGTGCTAGTTGCCTTCCAATCACTTTCGACCATTAAAAAGGGCACAAACCACTCCAATTTCCAATCGAATAAGTCATTTCGAAGTTTCTACAACAACTCCGTCGATACGAAGTACCATGGTCTAAAGGAAAAAAAAAAGAAATTAATACATTGTGCCAACAACGTTCTTTACTTAGGCAGCGCTATTGCGCTGCCTATGATTACAACGGCCTGGAGGATAGTAAAGCCTCAGGTTACATTTCAAAGCCTCGAGTAGATTGTAAGCATTGGGTTAAAGTTTTCGACGATGGAGATTATAACGGTTCCCTTTTTTATGGCTTTCAGCCTTTCCACTTCAGAAATGGAACTAAGAATTAGGGGGCTATATATCATTTTATGAAGGTGCTATCAACTATTTTTATAAAAAAAAAGGAAAAAAAAATATTATATAAGAAATTTGCTTTCAAATAAGCCATTAAAGGCTTCTTATGATATTCCAGGGCCCCAATACTAGCGACAAAAGAAAAAGAAGACGCAACAGTGATTCCCATGCAAAACAGATTTTCATGGTTGTTCAAGGCGAAGGACTGTAATTATCCCAGATAGTGCTTTTGACCAGGGTGATTTCCATGGTATCCTTGTTCCCTATCTGAGACCATTTTCAAGGAGTTTCAGGCTTTTTTCCAAATTTTGTACAAATCTATTTGCGTGATAAGTTTTTACTGTTAAAATAATCCGAATTAATATTTACCATTCCTGTATTAGCTTTAAATGGCAAATTTTTTCACTAGATAGCTGTTTTTGTTTAATTCCTTGTTAAACTTCTGGTTTCTTTGGACAGTTGTTATCTGTCTGCTAGGTTTCAACAATCCCTGCAACCATGATTGTTATGCATTATTGTAATTACTTACAAGCAGAATATCGGAACAAAGATATTAGAACAAACATCCAAATACGCATTTTGTTCTTTTTTTTGTTTTTTGTTGTGTTTTCACTCCTATTTTCCACTTATTGTATTCAGTAAACTGATGGTTCGCTGATGAGAACTGAACTATTATATATGCGTCAACTTTGTAAATACATTACACAAGTGAAATTATTATGGTTGCAGAAAGGCGGTTTGTCAAGTTTCGTTTAACTTAAAAGACCTATATTTTAGTAAAATCGATCACGTTCATAATAATATCTTTGAAATCAGGAGTTACCAACCAGATATTTGCTTTCTCGTAAGGTTCTGTTATAATGAAAATGTTATAAATATGCAAGGATATTTCACATCAAAAGTCTGATGGTAGCCATGACCGAATCTAGAGACGAAAAGATTTACAGCCACCCTATAGCTTCTCGGTAGTATTAAATAAGAAAAAAATGTTTTAACTGAAAGTAAGGAGCGACATTAAAACTTAAAACGAACAGAAATTATTCCGTATATGAAAGGGGCTGTCCCCTCCTCAACGTCTCGCTCTTTATGCTAAAGGTTTTTATTGTTTTAAAAAATCAAGTTGCAAGACAGAGTCAAACTTTAGCGTAAGGAGCGAAGCGTTGATGAGAAGACAGCCCCTTTCATTTACGGAATAGTTTCTGTTCGTTTTAGGTTTTAATGTCGCTCCTTACTTTCGGTTAAAAAAGTTTTTTTTTTAATTTAATTTCTGAACGTTTTTTTGTTAATGCAGCTTTGATTTTGGCTCACCGTCCATGAATAATTAAAACGAAATTTGCCTATTAAATTTACTTTTTTTTGGCTAAATGGCTTTCTCGAAAATTTGATCTGACGTAACTTACGAATTAACTTACGTAAGGAACTTCTATATTCGTAAATTTGTATTACGTATATTAGGGGATTTGCCCTCTAGTCAACACCTCCCTCTTTACGCTAAAGTTCACATTGTTTCAAATTTTTAAGAATGACCCCTTAATCACAAAGGCCGTAAATTAGAATAAATAGCTCTGATGAAAGTACAAAAAAAATTTAGCGTAAAGAGTGAGGTAATGACTAGGGAGCGAACCCAATCATATACGTAATAATTTCTGTTTGTTTTAAGTTTTAATGTTGCTCCTTACTCTCAGTTGAAAAAATTGTTTCTTTATTATTTGATTTCTGATCGTTTTTGTTTTAATAATGCTGGGAAATTCGGAGCCCCCTTCATTGCAATGTCCCTTCCCCATAAAAACTTCCTCCATTGAAAAATCCTCACACATAACCCTCGACTCCCCCCCCCCCCCAACTACCAGACTCTTCCCCCCTGAAAACTTCTGTATACTTACCAATAACCAATACTATATGTAAACATTGGGCAAAGTTCATAACTTGCAGACCTTCCCCCGGTGACTGTGAGGGATAAAGGCATCCTCAAAGACATAGATATTGCATTTTTCGACTATGTTGAACAAAATTCCTATCTCAAAATTTTGATCGGGTGACTTTGGGGAAAAATATGAGCGCGGGAGGGGGCCTAGTTGCCCTCCATACTTTTGGTCACTTAAAAAGCGCGCTAGAAATTTTAATTTCGTTTTGAATGAGCCCTCTCGCAATTTTTTAGGACCTCTGGGTTGATATGGTCATCCTTGGATGACGATATAAGAAAAAGTAAACACGGATCCCTTGGAAAATTGGAAAAAGTAAACACGCATCCCTGATCTTTCTCCTGGGAAAAAGTGCAAAATTCCACATTTATGCAGATAGTAGCTTGAAGCTTCTATAGAAGGGTTCTCTGATCCGCTGAATCTGATGGTGTGATTTTCATTAAGTTTTATGACTTTTAGGGGTCGTTTCCCGCTTTTCTCGAAAATTCGGCAAATTTTCTCAGGCACGCAACTTTTGATGGGTAAGACTAAACTTAATAAAACTTATCTATTTGAAATCAGCATAACAATCTGTTTTTTTTTTATATATCTATTTGTTTCAAAATTCCGTTTTTTCGAGTTTCGGTTAATATTGAGCCGAGTCGATCCTTATCAGACAGTTTGCTACCACGAACTGTTTGATAAATTAGTGGCCTTTGGTACATAGGTGGTATAAGAGACTTTGTTGCAAACTCACTGTGCTTGATTTAAACGGAGAGTTATCCTAATGATATAGAAGTGAACGTGAAGGACATCTAGGTAAACATTATACTAACATTTTAATATTCTTAACATGACTTGCGGATTGGTAAGTCCAATGGTGCCCGTGACATACCCTGAAGGTGAAAATATGTCTGTATTTTCTTTCGAAACAAAATACATCAATGTTTAGCAGCACCGTCGAATCAAAAAAATAGCCTAAATATTGATTAGTTTGAGGTCTCCCCCCCCTATAACAAATTTTTCGCCCACTGTTGGCCTAGGCTGCTGGATTTGCCTCGCCAACCTACTTCTGGTATTTATTTGTTTGCTTGTATCAGATAGATGAATATATTCATGAATAGCTATTCACCAATCCGGTACAAACGCACATGTCCAAAGGTTGTATTCCAAAGACGAGGCAGCAATAATGAGGCACCAAACTAAGGCCCTACCAGTTTCAGGAACTAGCCTACGGATAAAATTGCTACACTCGTTAGATCTCCATATAGACAAAAACGCACAATTTAGCTACAATAATCAAAAAGAACATTTTTTGACAGGATAATTTTCCGACAAAAATATTTTTTTAAAAACAACAAAAACCGAAAGATTGGTTTCGGGTGTGTTGAGCACTGCTAGTGATGAGGATGTGAAACTGCTCCTTTGCACACATATTTGTGGAATGGAGGTTTACCACAAGATTTACCACAAGATGTGGTTTACCACAAGATTTCAAAAATTATTTTGATGTTTAAACCAAAGAGAATAAGAAACTTTAAATTTAAATTTTTGGCAATTTGACATTGGAAGATATAGAACGAAAACTACCAGTGCAAATACAGTGCAGCGTCTGGTGACTTTGTTAAGAAAGAAGAAAATCTAAAAAAAAAATTAATGTTCGGTATGATTGATTTGCACAGCAACATGATTCTTCTAGCTAATTTTAAGTTAATTCCTTACTTTTACTCCTTTGAACTCGCCAATTTTAGTCAACTCGGCTATAACTGATTTGTTATTTCGCCATAATTTGGAAAAGTAAAAAGATAATTTCACTTGAACAATTCAAAAGGAAGTGTTTTGACACAAAGCATACATTTCTCAAATTGAGAAATGAATTAGTTATTTTTTTTTGTCTTAAAACTGGTATGTTGACATTTCTGGCCATAAGAATTATTAATTTAAAAAAAACAAAGTTTTTCCGAAGGAAGTAAAGAGCGAAGTTGAAACTTAAAAACGGACAAAAATTATTACGTCAAAGCCTATTTAATATACATTAACATAACTAGTACAAATCAACCAACTAATTATGTTCCCTATTCTTTTATGATTATACAAAACTAGCGCTTTACTGAAAACACAAAAGTCAAGTATAAAAAACAAGATTATTGATTAAAGAGCCAATAGTGAGTATGTAGCCTGACAACACTGAACGAATCTATAAAACTTTTCGTAGTCTTACACCCGTTGTGACATTAGTAACTTTCAGTATACAATTAAAATTATCTTAAAAGCATAAGCGTAAAACTAAATATTTTTTAATGACCACGAAGTAATTCAACAGGGGTTGAATACAGAAATATTGGATTGATTTATCAAGCAGAGTTTTGCTCTCACCAGCTATATTACCACTAGTGGGTAATATACAGTTTTAAATTGTAAGAACTGTGCTTTAATATCGCTTGGAATGAAGATCAAATAAGACATAATATGAACCCTGGAAATCCGATTATTTCTCTCAATGCGAGAGTGAATTTCAAGCTAGGATACAAATTCTAAAGCTAGTCTATAGTCCTGATACTATCAAGATGGCCTTGCTTCAAACTTGTGTACAAACTAATCATGACATGTCGTTTTAAGAACCAAAACAAGAGCCAGTCATTGAACTGATACCAAATTAAACATAAATATATTATTCTGTGTTTTCAGTAAAGTGCTAGTTTTTTTTAATCATAAGAGCATAGGGAAACATAATTAGTTGGTTTATTTGTACTAGTTATATTAATATGTATTAAATAGGTTGTGAAGTAATAATTTTTGTCCGTTTTAAGCTTCAACTTCACTCTCTACTTCCCTCGGAAAAACTTTGTTTTTTTAAATTTATCTTTGTTTGTTTTTTATTAAAATTTAATGCAGAAACAACGCTGCCATGATCTTTTTTATTTACACGGAATAATGTACGTCCGTTTTAAGTTTTACTGTTACTTCTTAGTTTCAGTCGAAAACTTATTTTTAATATAATTTCTAATTATCACCAATCTAGGGGAGATAAGACAGCTCTAAAAAATATTGCAAACAACTTTGACAGCTAAAAAAAACTTTCAGTCTATAACGTAAAGTTCATTATCCATATTTCACAAAACGATACATGTTTTTCAGGAACGTTTGTTTTTCGATGAGCAAAAAGCTGTTTTTAGTCAGCCGACTTCGCCTGAAAAAGCCATAATAATAGTTTTATATCAAAATCTTCAACGGGGCAGTCATTCCAACGGGGCAGTCATTCCAACGGGGCAGTCATTCCAACGGGGCAGTCATTCCAACGGGGCAGTCATTCTAACGGGGCAGTCATTCCGACAAGACACATAAACCACCTTCCGACAAGACACATATTCCATCATTCCAACAAGACATTCCCCTCTACCATTCAACATGACAGTCCCCTTACCTACAAACAAGACTTATACATTAAAAAAATACCACGCCTATAAAGTCATATCTTCTGTTGGAATTTATGTTGTAATTATAATCAGCATACCATAAAAATTCTTGCTGTTCACAGTACGATGATTTTGAATTAAATTTCATGTTTCTGTTAGAGTCATGGCTGTTTGATACACCGGTGGTTTTTTCCTGGTTTGGTTATATCAAGTTGATGGTTACAAAATTTTGTCGGTTAAGCAATATGTTAAGCGGAGTGTTTTTATGTTTCGTCTTGAACATGGATGTAAAAACTCTGATGAGTTATTTTCTCAGTTCAAAATTGGCATTTGAAATAGGACTATGAATTCTAAGAAAAGGAATATTGATGAAAGCTAGAAGCAAGAAGTAAGTTATTCATTTGTGTTCTTAGCGAGTATAAGGATTAATTCTAATATAATTTATTGAATGGTTTATACAGTCCCCTTATAGTTAACGAATTGTTAAATATTTTTTAACCTGGATCTTCAGAGGCCGGTAAAGAGGAATATCAAAACTAAAAAGTGTGTAAACATTGTATTTAAATGGTTTGCGAGCTTAGCACATTAGACAAATATTATTTTTATTCGGGCCCCACGTCCAACCCCCTATCATTCCTAGCAGATACATAGTCAATCTTATGGGGTATTTTCCATCCATAAGAGTCTAGACATTAAACAATCCATATTACCTTTTATTCATGTATCATAAAAAAAACACCACGCCTATAAAGTCAAATCTTCGGTTGGTTTTTTGTGTTGTAATTATAATCAGCATACCATAAAAATTCGTGCTCTTCACAGTACAATGATTTTGAATTAAATTTTATGTTTCTGTTAGAGTCATGGCAGTTTTCATATACCGATGATTTTTTCCTGGCATGGTTATATGAAGTTGATGGATACGAAATTCTGTCTGTTAAGCAATATGTTAGGCGTGGTTTTTATGTTTCGCCTTGAACACGGGTATAAAAACTCTGATGGCGAGTTATTTTCTCAGTTCAAACTTGGCATTTGACATAACACAATGAATTCTAAAAAAGAAATATTGATGAAAGCTACAAGCAAGAAGTAAGTTATTCATTTGTAGTCTTAGCGGGTAAAGGGATTAATTCTAATACAATTTATCGAATGGTTTATACAGTCACCTTTTAGTTAACGAATTGTTAAATATTTTTGAACCTGGATCTTCAGAAATCAGTTAAGAGCAATTTCAAAACTACAAAGTGCGTAAACACTGTATTTAAATGGTTTGCGAGCTTAGTACATGAGGCAAATCTTACTTATTTTTCATTCGATCCCCAAGTCCTCCCCCCATATCCCTCAACCCAATCCCTCCTCCCAACCTCACTCCCTCAAACCCCTCCCTCCTTCCACCCCTCCCTCTATCCCTCCACCCCTCCCTCAAACCCCCCACCCGACCCTCCAGCCCCCTCCCCTCAAACTTTTTATTGACAGTTTTTTTCACCTTTTTTTCATGTCTTAAAATCTTATTAAGCATATATCTAGCAAAAAACGACCAAAATACATCAGAAGTGTAAAATGAAGATGTTATAAATGTATCTGTCGAGAGTTTTTCTATTAGAAAAATAATATTTCTAGTGACGTTTTTTCTTTACTTAGTTTTTTTTATTGAACTGAAATTTTGAGAATTTGCTTAACCGAGATAGAATTGCAGGAAAAGATATATAGGAAAATGAAAAAGTTTGTGATACCTTGGATGTGAAGAAAGATTTGTTTTATGAGGAGGAATTAGCAACAGTACTAAAAGGATTAAAAAATAATAAGGCTCCAGGTGCTGATAGGGTGGTAAATGAGTTTCTTAAATATGGTGGTTCTGAGGTTAAAAATAAGTTACTGAGAATCTTGAATATAATTTTTGAAAAAGGGAAGTACCTAACGATTATAGGAAAACCTTAATTAAGCCACTTTATAAGAAAGGTGATAAAAGTGAATGTTGTAATTATTGAGGCATTAGTCTGGTCTCTGTAGGTAGTAAATTACTTAGTAATATGATACTTTTTGACTGAGAGATGCCGTAGACAAAATTTTAAGAGAAAGACAGTGCGGTTTTAGAAAAGGTAGAGGATGTGTCGACCAAATTTTCAGTCTTAGGTTAATAATTGAGAAATGCCTGACTTTTCAAACACCTTCGGTCCTCAGTTCTATAGATTATGAGAAAGTGTTCAATTCTGTTAATAGAGGAGCTTTAGTAAAGGTTTTATCCTTGTATGGTACACCAGACAAATACATTAATGTGATTAGTGCTTTGTACCAGAATAACACTGCTGCGGTTAAGGTAGGAAATGAGGTTAGCAGCTGGTTTTGTATTAAATAGGGAGTTTAGAAGGGTTGTGTTCTATCCCCCTTTATATGGATTATTTTGATGGACTTTGTTTTAAGGAGCACAGGAAAGGCAATGGGAGACCACGGAATTAAATGGGGAGGAAAAAGTCTCCTGGAATTCGATTTTGCTGATGATTTAACCCTCCTAGATGAAAGTTTGAGCGAAATCAATGAAGTTTTAGAGGTTTTGCGAGTTCAGGGTGCTAGAATTGGTTTGAAAATTAATGTTAAGAAGACTAAGTCACTAAGGCTAGGAATAAGTGAAGATGAAAAGCTTAACCTTGGGTAAAGAAAAGATTTATCAGGTGGACAGCTTCACTTACCTTGGTAGTATTAATAGTAAAGATGGTGGGAACAGTGAAGATGTTAAAAGTAGAATAGCCAAGACTCATGGTGTTTTTCACAGTTAAAAAAAGTTTGGAAGAATAGGAAGATAAGTCTGCAAACCAAGATTAGAATAATAGAAGCTACAGTGATGACAGTGGTCAAATATGGCTATGAAGCATGGACGCTCAAAAAGTGGATGAAGATTTGCTAGATGTTTCCCAGAGAAATTGCTTAAGGATTGTTCTGGGTAACCGACTGACTGACCGTATTTCAAACAATTGGCTATACGAAAAATGTGGTTCAATACCGCTCTCTAGGGCTATAATGAAAGAAAGGTTGAGGTGGCTAGGGCACGTTGTGCGGATGAAGGATGTCAGATTGCCTAAGATTGTTCTTTTCGGCCAACTGTCTAGGGCTAAATGGAAAGCAGGTCGTCCACCTCTGGGGTGGGAGGACGTCATAAAGAAAGATTTAAAGGAAATGGGAACTTCGTGGGCGAGTGTAACAAGGGGGGCTTTGAATAGATTGGGATGGAGGAGGAGCGTCCGTAGCTGTGTTGGCCTCAGGTGGCTTGATGCTGCGCTGAGTTGTTATTAGTAGTAGTAGAACTTAAATTTCACACCTTTTTTTTAACTTTTTTCCATGTTTTACAATTTTTTTTCATTGTTTTAAAATCATATAAAAAAAAAGAATGACACTTTTGATTTAAATTTTAAATCACATTCTTGTACTTAACCTACTCCTATTGATGAGGACTCTAGGGTCTCATTCAATAGTTTTTCATAAAAAAGAAACTGAAAAGTTATTTTAAGAAAGTGTGTTGTATTTGTTAGAGTGGTAGAAACTTTGCATATTTATTTAATTTTTGCCTTTTTTTTAGCTATTACAATGCTTGGTGAGATATTGGTCTAAAATACTCCTCAACTGGTGTTATTTTCAAAGCGGATTTTTTCATTGTTAGATGAACAACGGCGTGAAGTTTATAGCTAAAAATGAAACGTTAAATACTGTATGTTTAAGTACAATAAAAAAAGATCGTGTCCAACATTAAATTTTATAAATCGAAACGGCTTTTACGATAAAATCAGAAGACCACATAATGAAAATGGTTATGAAATAAAACATGCACAAGAGGAAATTCAGGAACAATGCAGTTTTTTGTGTGCAAGCTGTTTATGTTAAGGAAAACGTGCCGACTGATTAGCTCTTGCTAGGAAAATGTGATAAAGACATACCATTATTCAACTTAGAAGACTTCCGATGTGAGAAATACCTGCATTCAGTCCTGAAGATGAAGTTAGATATTTCGCCTAATGGGTATCTGAAAAAATACTGACATGGAAAAATGCATCAGATATCCAAAGACATAAACTTCTTCTCCTTCTATCAAAAGGTTTAAGGATTTTTTTAAATATGTAAATATGTATATTTTTCAAAATATTTTTTGTTTTTTGAATATAGTTTTTTAGCAATAAACATGTTTTAACTTACTTTCCATTTTCATCTAAGACTTATAGGTAATTTTTAGCTCTAGGATACCGTTTGAAACATGAAGCAACACATTTTTTCTGAAAATTGAAATAAGCTTTTTTAGAATATTCTAATGAAATTAATAAAGTCAAATAAGTCTAGCCAAGGATATTGAACAAAAACTACCCAAGAGATCATTTTTGAAAATATCCTAAGTCATGTGTAATAGTGAACTTTAAGCAATAAATATCTGTAACCTTAACACTTAATATATTTATAGACCTACTACATGGAGAAATCAAAGATCTAGTTTTAGAAGAAGCAAAGGCGGATGACGATATTGAAATAAAATAATCGTTTTACTGTCACAGTATCATTTTTAAAGGCCAATATCATGATTCTACCAACTCGTATGAGTCTAATGCTATCAATACAGAGCATGGGGACTTTCAAATAAATAAGATGAATCGGGAGGAGATGAACTGAAATAGAATGGAGAGAAACTCAGTTATAGATTGGTCAAGTAAGAAACTATCGGAAGAAAAGGTAGCATTACACCCTATGAAAGCTCAAAACCACAACGATGGTCATAGAAAAGGAGGTATGGTAAACAAGAAAGAGATCACAATGAAAAAAAATATAAGACCAAGAAAATCATGGTCCCAATACAGGAAATCTTCACATTTCTTAAGAAATAACAGAGAAGATTTTTCTAATAGAAATTTGACATTCTGGAAAAACTCGCATTTATCAATTTATGTCTAATGTCATTACTTATGATTCTTAATAGAGTGTTTTGCTATTACATCTGCAATACATATTGTTTGCCCCAATTGTCCACTATAATTTTTTTGAAGGGGTTATAACTGAACTACTTGGTAGATTCCAATTACAAAATGAGCTTTGAGACATCAACAGAATGTAACAGTGACAAGGTAAACCACAACACAACGCTACAAAAATATACCAAGTCTTACTTTTCAACGAAAAAATTCCAAATAGAACTTTGAAACATCAACAGAATGTAACAGTGATAAGGTAAACTATGGGTTTTAGTTTTCAGAAATAAGAACATCCACATTTAAAATACATCTGGTTTTATTGATGATATTTGATTTTTTACTTGGAAAACTATTCAACTTTTTTTTATTATTTTTTATTAATGAGGCTGTATGACTGGTACTCTATGGTGACTCATAGACACTACGTGGCTCTCCCAGTGGTACTCAATGGCAGGTTATCAACACTATCAAGTTTTTTGTATATATTAAATCAATAATTTTCACATTGGAAGGATGAACACCTGCATCATATTCTAAAAAAAGGGAAAATGAATTAGTCGCGGAAAGTGTGTACACATGATGAAGTCATAATTGCGTTGAATGCTGACACTGACATATATTTGAACTATGAAACAAGTAGTGGTGGAGATCTTATTGGGAATGTATGTGTATATTGTCAAGACAGTGAGGAGCTAAATTCCTTGGGAGTACACAAAAATTTGTATCAAAGAAATAGTGGATATATCAAAGTATTATTTCCAGAGAAGTTAGGGCTCAAAGAGAATTACAACATAAAGATAATAGTTGATGAAGAGGGTCAACTTCTAGCTAATGGTTCTGGTAACAAGTTACCCGTTGATAGATATTATCGTCATCTTTCAATCATTCGCATTCAGATGAAAGCAAAGGGAAATAGAAGAAAGGCATACTGAGCACTAATATCGTAAACCATATCTTCTCTATGTGCCAGAACTGTTACCTGTGTAAAAACAATATGATAATAGACAATGAAATCGCAGGTAAAATAAAAAGGGCATTGGCACACAATATCACTAGTGAATATAAAGATAAATTGATGTAAAATTAAACACAAGTGAACATTGTTACCGCAAGTAAAATAAAAGGCTTTTGAAAGACAATATTACATGGAATATAAAGTTGAATTGACGAAAAACAAACCATCAGCAGACGTTACTGCTACCATAATGGGTTTACCGACAGATGAAGTCCTTGAAATTGGTTTTGTCGACAGTGAAATGTATGACGAGGTTGATAAAAGATGCGTATACCCCTGAAATGAAAATATATGAGATCTGGAGAAAAAACATGAATTATCTTATAAGTATATTTAACGCGTTAATTTCTTATAATGATATTCATCATGTAATTATTTCAATAAAAATGTTTTATTGCATTACTTCGTTTTTGTTTCCATTATTTTTAGGGTACAAGATCAGCTCCAGAGGAAAATCAGAACTGAAGGGTAGTTTTTTTTCTTCTTTGGTGATTCTCAGAACTGGAATATATCTTTGAAAAAAAAATTTTAGAATCGAAGTGTAACTTTTTTCTCTTCTATAGGAAAATTCCGAAGAGAACTTTCCCTCTTCTACGGTGAAATTCAAAACAGAGCTGTTAGCTATACAAAAATAATGTCGCAATAGAAAACAAATCATAATTCAACCTTAGATACATGGATCCAAGAGACGAAAAAGCATATTAATTTCATGAGTATAAAAAATTAATAAGAAAGCACTTTTGCTCTTAATTGAAGATATTGCACACGGATCCAAGAAATGAAAAACATTTTAATTTCATATCCATGATGCCAATACTTCAAGTTATAAAGAGAAGTCTTAAAAACTGGTGTCGATGACCAGTTATAGAGTACCATGGAGTCAGCCAAATAAAAAAAAAACTCTCAGTGAGTGTTTTACATTTAAAAAAGCATAGATGATGACAACTTTTCATTCAAGGTAACATCCCAGCAAAAATTGGGCATTTCAATATTAGCATTCAACGGAAGGTAAAAGGAAGACAGGCATACTGCTGCACCAATATCATAAAACATATCATGTCTCAGTGTTGAATTGTTACCTGTGTAAAAATAGTGTGTTAATAGACAGTGAAATCACCGCTAAAATAAAAATGGCATTGGAAGATAATATTAACATGGAAATTAATGACAATTCTAAGAAAAGAAAAGCATTGGTGAATATTGATGGTATTATCGACAGTTTATCATCAGATAATGTCAATGAAGACAAAAGTACCAATGATGAGATGCATGATGTGAATGTAACTTAAACCAGGTAAAAGGTCATATATGACACAGAAATGGAATATGTGCCCTGTCACTAGAAAACACTATGAAGAACCCGCAAGTAAAATAAAAATGACTTTGAAAGACAGTATCACCAAGGAATATAAAGATGAATTGATGAAAAATGAAGCATCAGCAAACGTTACTGCAACCATAATGGTTTTGCCACCAGATGTTGTCCATGAAATCGGTTTTATCGACAGTGAAATGTATGACGAGGTTGTTAAAAGTTGTGTTTACCCCTGATATGGATATATATGTCATCTGGAGAAAAAACATGAAGTATTTTATAAGTAGATTTAAGGTGTTCATTTTTTATGATGATATTTATCATGTAATTATTTCAATAGAAATAATTTATTGCATTACTTTGTCTTTGATTCCATTATTTTAAGGGTACGATATCAGGTCCAGAGGAAACTCGGAACTGAAGGATAACTTTTTTTTATCTTCTTTGGTGATTCTCAGAACTGGAATATATCTTTGAAAAAAAAAATTTGAATCGAAGTGTAAACTTTTTTCTCTTCTATGGAAAAATTCAGAAGAGAACTTTCTATCTTCAACCAAAAAATTTAGAACAGAGCTGCAACTTATGCAAAAATAATGTCACGATAGAAAATAAATCTTAATTCAACCTTAGACCCATGGATCCAAGAGACGAAATAACATATTAATTTCATGAGTATAAAAAATTAATAAAAAAGAACTATTGCACTTAATTGAACCTAAGGCACATGCATCCAAGAGATGAAAAAACATTTCAATTTCATGTCCACGATGCCATCACTTCCAAATATAAAAAGAAGTCTTAAAAACTGCTGTGTCGATTACCAGTCATAGTATACTCTATTCATTTATAGCCAAAGATGACAATTTTTTTTTACTAAACCAAGTGCTACCGTCTATTTCAATTTAGGTATAGATGGCAGCACAACTGATTTTTTACCTTCACCCTGGCACCTGCAGCCAACCTACAATACCACCCCTTTTTCAAATAACTGCATTCAAGTTAGGTTAATTAGGTTCATTATGTAATGCTCTAATTAAACGACCTTTGTCTTCCAGAAGTGGTTTTTAAAGAATTGGGACACAATTATAAGAGCGAGGTGTTGAAGAGGGGGCAAATCCCCTCATATACGTTATAATTTCTCCTTACCTACCGTCAGTTATCATGAACTATTTGATCAACATCAAAATCCAAACAGACATCATTGAAATGTTGATTTTTATTTTGCGTTACCAAAAGTATTGCATTCATAATTCTTTACAGTCTCATGAAATGTAATTAAACAAATAGAAAATATTTTTCAACTAAAGTAAGGAGCAAGTTTAAAACTCAAAACAGATTGAAGTTACGTTTTATATAAAGGGGACTGCCCCCTTTTCAACACCCTGCTTATTAAACAAAAGTTTTTTAGTGCTTTGAAAAATCTTTTTTTTCAATTGCAAATTTTCTTTAAAAATTTGGAAAAAAGCCAAACTTCACAGTAAAGAGTAAGGAGTTAAGGATGAGACAGATTTTTGATCTTTTACTTAACTGAAGCCATCACAAGCTCTGCAATAGGATTTCTTATCGATAAATACATTGCATTCATTTGTTTAAATGCATTGAAGTACTTCATATAAATAGAAAAAAGAAAAATATTACAATTTGAAATTTCTAAAAATTAAGTTGATAGCAGTATTTGTCACCCCAAAGAATTTTACTGGCGGGGCTGATGATGGCCTGCCTTGCTTTTCCCCCCTCTGTGCTGGTAGATACGGGAATTTAATATTTTAGCTGTATAGCTAAATTCGAGGAAATTCAAAATTCGAAACATATGTGCTGAATTATATCTCATTGGTTTTTAACAAGAAACAACAACTATTGGTACCAGTGGGCTCATCAGTTGTCCCTATTACAACTGACAAGTATATCCAACGATACCCCTACGGTAAAGAAGGGACTTTAAGGGTAAGATTCTTTCCAATTTCTACGAATTTCCAACAATCCTGCTGCTACTCAGCATCTGCTTGCTTCCCGAATTTTGCTTGGTTTCTGTATTCTGCTGTGCTTTGCTCATATTGCTTCTTTGAAATGTCTACCAGGAGCCAATCTGCTGCTGCTAATTCTAGGCCTGCTAACCCAAGTAATCCTGCCATTGCTACGCCTGAGATTTCAGACATATATTAATAATTTGAAGAAGACGGCAAAGTCCATTGAAGAAAATGTCTTTAAATCCCTGCTTACTACTGTTACAAAGAGCATTCAGTCACAAGTTCAATCCCTTGGCCTGCCTATGAAAGGTGACAAAGTTGACCTTAATTTGGCAATAAAGGACCTCATGTCAGGCTCCATCCAGGAAGACATTAAACAGATGGTCAGTACACAGCTTCAAGCAATTGAATTTTGTGGTAGCCTAAAATTGCAGTCATTGAAAAAAAGCTTGCTGGTCATGTTGCTGCTCAAACTGATCAGCTTATGCACTAAGAATTAAAAAATAAACTCATTGTGTTTAGATTGCCTGAGTATAGTATATTTGACAACCCTGAACCTAAGTTTTTGTGTCTTTGCCAAGGTAAGTTTCCTGCCATTAGTCTTTTTAACAGTTATATTGTACTTGGTAAATTTGTTGTAAAACGAGTTGGTAATAAAAATCAACCAGTTATAATTGAGTTCTGCAACCTGAGAGCACGTTTCTTGCTTCTCGGAAATTAAAAGGACCTGAAAGGATTTGGTTTGGTCATTAATGAGCCTTTGACTAAACCTAGGCTTACTTTACTTTCACAAGCTAAAGCTCATTGTGGCAGGAATAATGCATGGGCTCTGAATGGTGATATTTTTGTTAAAAGTGGAAGTAGGGTACTCAAAATATCATCCATTGGTGACATTAATGCCCTTCCTGTTTTGCAAGAATCTTTTGCCAGTATTGCTTCAGAATGACTAGTGCTGCTTAACATAACTCTTCTCTTTACAACAGAATTTCATCTGCTTAGTTATTTTTTTGGCAACTTTTCTTTTTTTCTCTTTGGCTTGTTCTTTTTTCCTTGTCATCAAAATTTTTATATGCAGTTTGTTTTTTTAACTTATTTTCCATGCTGTATTTTTCCTGTCCACACTAATTTAGCTTTATCTATTTCACCACTTTTCCTAATATTGGATAATGAAAATGGATGATACTCAGGATTCTTTTGTTTCCTAAGTAAACTTTCTCTTCTAGATTCAGTGTGTTTTGATTCACCTTTTGTTTCTAGTGATGATAGTGAAAATGATCCTCTGTTAAAATCTCTTCATCAGGCTGATTGTTGTGACCATTCTTATCAACATTATTTTGAACAAGTACTGCCCTTAATGTCTTCTGTTAAAGACTTTAATGCGTTTATTATGAATGTGCAAGGTTTAAGGTAAAAATGAGACAATGTTCTGCAATATGTTGGTGGTATCAACTGCCCTTATGATGTAATAGGTCTCACAGAGACCTTGCTGTCTTCAAACGATGATATGTCTGTGTATGACATACCAGGTTTTACTGCATACCACTAAAAAGATCTCTAACTAAGTGCTCTGGTGGTATATCCCTTTTTGTCAGAAGTAATCTTAATGTTGTGAGACGTACAAATCTTGAGAAGATTTTGATCCAGTCACAACTTACTGTATCACATGACAGGAGTAGTATCCATCTTTTGAATTCGGCGCCTTTATGTTCCTTCCGGTTTTTCTGGTAGGTAATTCTATTCTAAAGGTCATTACACCTTTGCCAAGAGATTTACGCAATTTAAGGACAAGTTTTTCTGACGTAGATTTCTAGTTCATGAAATACAAGTTTTTTTTTTTAGGTTAAATCCGTGGTCATTCATCTGTAAGTTTATTAATAGGTTTTTTTTTTTTAAACTTGGATAATAGGTTTTTAAAAATATTAATACGAACGCTACATGCATTCAATTTTTGGAACTAGGAACGAGATTGTGTGATGCTATCAGACTGGTTTCGTTTCATGGGTTCATTAATAGAACGACTAATGTTTTTGAAAAGGGTAATTACTTCTTTAGTTTACGAGATTTGCGCATTTTTTGCGAAAAGGTATTTGCGTAAAGGTATTGCGATGGTTAAGAATACCTCACGGGTAATTAAAGAATGGGATGCTTGCATCAACAATACAAAGATTAGGCTCACATACTTAATAGATTTGACGCTTACAAGAGACATTGCTAGAAGGTATTCAATAGCTTAATTGAAAAGTAACGATAGAATGACATTGTGACTTGACCTAGCTTTACCTCACCGATGTGGTCTGTATAATACATAAGTAACGTTTGAAAAGTATTGTCAATTTAAAAAGAAATGGCTGAAAAATGTTTTGAGAGGGATGGGTTGCATGGAGGGGTCAGTTGCACGAGGGTTCAGTTAAAGGGAATACAGTTGCACGGGGGGTTTTGGTCATACAGGGGTTCAGTTACAAGGAGGATTCAGTTGCATGGGGGTTGAGTTAAATGGGAATTGAGTTCCACGAGAGTAGTGCTTTGTCGTGGTTTAGCCGTGAGGTCCCTTACCACAACCCAAAAGGGCTCCGATCCCCCCCCCCCCCCCCCCCAGGCCCCCCCCCGGCCTCCAACGGTAAATAGGCTCCCCACCGAGCCCTGGGTTAACTTTTAACTTTTACATTATCTTGAATTTAAAAGTTCCGTTTTAATGACTCTGTTGTTTTAAGCCAGTGTGATTTTTTCTTTACATGGTGTTCGTTCAAAACAGCAAGAATTTCTGTTAAATAAATAATTCTTATATTTTTTCCGTTCAATTGAAGGCGAGGATTTCTGTTAAATAAATAAATGTTATACCTTTTAAAATGACTTCACGGGGTTTGAGAGACTCAGTTGCCTAATTCCGTGTGGTTTTCCTTTACTTGGTGGTCATTAAAAACGAAATGTTTGTGTTAAATTAGTAGTTTTTTTATCTTTTAAAAGAGCTTTACGGGGTTTGAGAGACTCAGTTGACTGATTCCATGTTGTTGTTATTTTCCTGGTTTTCATTAAAAAAGAAATTTTTGTTAGATTTAAGGTGTTTTTTTATATTTTAATATAGATTTCAGAGGTTTGTCATACTCAGTTGACTGATTACTTGTGGTTTTTCTTTACTTTGTGGTCATTTGTTTTATATTTTAAAAGATCTTTACATAGTTTGAAAGTCTCAGTTGCCTGATTCCGTGTGGTTTTACTTTACTTGGTGGTTATTAAAAACGAAATTTTTGTGTTAAATCAGTAGTTTTTATATCTTTTAAAAGAGCTTTACGGGAATTGAGAAAATCTCTCACCTAATTCTGTGTTATTTTTGTTTTCGTAGTTGTCGATAAAGACAAAATTTTTGTGTTACAGTAATAGTTTTTGTAAATATTAAAATAGCTTTACGGGGTTTGACAGAATCAGTTTCCGGCTTCCGGGTGATTGGAATTTAATGGATGTTCTTTAAATACGAACTTTTAGTGTTAAATAATTAGTTTTTTTATCTTTTAAAAGTGATTTCAGGGGATTGAGAGAATCAGATGACTATTTCCGTTTGGTATTCACTCTCATCGTAGTCATTAAAAACGAAATTTTTATGAGAAATAAGTCGTTTTTGTATCATAAAAAATTTATTTACGAGTGTTTAGTGACTAAGTTGGAAGTTTCCGGGTTGTTTTTGTTTACTTTGTTGGCATTATTTTTATATTTTAAAAGAGCATTAAAGAGTTTGAGAGACTCAGCTGCCTAATTCCGTGTGGTTTTCCTTTACTTGGTGGTCATTAAAAACGAAATTTTTGTGTTAAATAAGTAGTTTTTGTATCTTTTAAAAGAGCTTTACAGGGTTTGAGAGACTCAGTTGCCTAATTCCGTGTGGTTTTTCTTTAGTTGGTTGTCATTAAAATATAAATTTTTATTTTACATTATTAGAGCTTTTATGTTTTAATAGAGATTGTAGGGGTTTGAGCGACTCAGGTACTAGAGTCCGTGTATATTTTGATTACATGATGGTGATTAAAATCGAAATTTTTGTGTTAAATCAGTGGTTTTTGGATCATCTTACATATCTCTAAGGGCTGGAATAGACTCAGTTGCCGGATTCAGGGTTGTTTTTCTTTACGAGGTGGTCATTTGTTGTATCTTTTTAAAGAGCTTTACAGAGTTTGAGAGACTCAGTTGCCTAAGTCCGTGTGGTTTTCCTTTACTTGGTGGTCATTAAAAACGAAATTTTTGTGTTAAATCAGGAGTTTTTGTATCTTTTAAAAGAGCTTTAAGGGGTTTGAGAGACTCAGTTGCCTGATTCCGTGTGGTTTTTCTTTACTTGGTGGTCATTAGTTGTATAATTTAAAAGATCTTTACAGGGTTTTAGAGACTAAGTTGCATAATTCCGTGTTGTTTTTCTTTACTTGATGGTCATTAAAAAAGAAATTTTTGTGTTAAATTATTAGATTTTGTATCTTTTAAAAGAGCTTTAAGGGGTTTGAGAGACTCAGTTGCCTAATTCCGTGTGGTTTTTCTTTACTTGGTAGTCATTAAAACGAAATTTTTGTGTTAAATAAGTAGTTTTTGTATCTTTTAAAAGAGCTTTACGGGGATTGAGAGACTCAGTTTTACCTTGTCATAGTTATATTTTCTTGATTTTTCAAAGTTCATTTTGAATTTCTTTCGTTGAAGTGCAAGAGTTGGAATATTTCAGTAGTTTTTGGTTGTGGTTTACCTTGTCGCAGTTACATTTTCTTGATTTTTCAAAGTTCACTTTGAATTTCTTTCGTTGAAATGCAAGAGTTGGAATATTTCAGTAGTGTTTGGTTGTGGTTTACCTTGTCACAGTTACATTTTCTTGATTTTTAAAAGTTCATTTTGAATTTATTTCGTTGAAATGCAAGAGTTGGAATATTCCAGTAGTGTTTGCTTGTGGTTTACCTTGTCACAGTTACATTTTCTTGATTTTTCAAAGTTCGTTTTGAATCATTCAAGAAACGTGATTAAACACGTTTTTAAACTACATGCTATTTGCATGCTTTTCCTTGGCACCTTTCCAAATGAGCGGGGATTCCCCGCTGGTTCCTACACATTGCAAAAAAGTGAGCAGTATGAAAACTCCACGTTTTCAACCAGACTGGTTTTTTAGACAACACACCCACAGAGATGACACACACACATAGAGACGAGACACGCACAGACACGACACACAAACAGAGTCATAGTGAGAGAGATATCCAAAAAGTTAGGTTGACCTAGGTTCACTTAGAGTGGCGCGCCATTCTAACAGGGTAAACCACAAGCAAAACTGCTGAAATATTCCAACTCTTGCATTTCAGCAAAAGAAATTCAAAATGAACTTTGAAAAATCATGAAAGTGTAACTGTGACAAGGTAAACCACAACCAAACACTGCTGAAATATTCCAACTCTTGCATTTCAACGAAAGAAATTCAAAATGAACTTTGAAAAATCAAGAAAATGTAACTGTGACAAGGTAAACCACAACCAAACACTACTGAAATATTCCAACTCTTTCATTTCAAAGAAAGAATATCAAATGAACTTTTAAAAATCAAGAAGATGTAACTGTGATATTGGAAACAGCAACCATACACTACTTAAATATTCCAACTCTTGAATTTCGTCAAGATAAGATCAAATGTACTTTTAAAAAAAAAGAAAATGTAACTGTGACAATTTCAACAAGAACAAAACACTCCTGAAATAGTCAAACTATTGAATTTCAATGAAAGAAATTCAAAATGAACTTTGAAAAATCAAGAAAATGTAACTGTGACAAGGTAAACCGTGAGAAAACACTAGTGAAATATTTCAACTCTTGCATTTCAACGAAAGAAATTCAAAATGAACTTTGAAAAATCAAGAAAATGTAACTGTGACAAGGTAAACCACAACCAAACACTACTGAAATATTCCAACTATTGCATTTCAACGAAAAAAATTCAAAATAAACTTTGAAAAATCAAGAAAATGTAACTGTGAAAAGGTAAACCACAACCAAACACTACTGAAATAATCCAACTCTTGCATTTCAAAGAAATAAATAAAAAATTAAATTTAAAAAATCAATAAAATCTACCTCTGACCCGTTAAACCACAACCAAACAATAATTAAATAGTCCATCTCTTGATTTACATCTATATATATTCGAAATGTACTTGTAAAATCCAAGTTATTTTTGTTTCGAGATTTTTATTCTCACGCAAACACTGTTGTAACAGTCCATATCTTGCATTTCAATAATATAAATTCAAATGAACTTAGAACAATCATGAAACAGTAAATGTGACAAGGTCAACCCCACCCAAACACTACTGACCTATTCCAACTCTTGCATTTCAACGAAAGAAATTCAAAATTAACTTTGAAAAATCAATAAAATTTAACTGTGACACTGAAATATTCAAACTCTTGCATTTCAGCAAAAGAAATTAAAAATTAACTTTGAAAAATTAAGAAAATGTAATTGTTACTATGTAAATCACAACCACACACTACTGAAATATTCCAAATCTGCCATATCAACGAAAGGAATTCAGAATGAACTTTGAAAAATAAAGTAAATGAAACTGTGACAAGGTAAACCACAACCAAACACTACTGAAATGTTCTAACTCTTGCATTTCATCGAAAGAAATTAAAAATTATATTTTAAAACTCAAGAAACTGTTACTGTGACAAGGTAAAAACCTACCTTCCTCTTGTGAACGAGAAAAACGCTTGAAATACAGAGACATAATTTCAAAATTAACATTTAAACATATCTAAAAGGGAACTGTTACAATGTAAAACACAACCAAACACTACTGAAATATTCCAACTCTTGCATTTCAATGAAAAAAATTCAAAATGAACTTTGAAAAATCAAGAAAATGTAACTTTGACATGGTAAACAGTAACCAAAAACTACTGAAATATTCCAACTCTTGCATTTCAACGAAGGAAATTCAAATGAACTTTGAAAGATCAAGAAAATGTAACTGTGACAAGGTAAACCACAAGCAAACACTACTGAAATAGTCCAACTTTTGCTTTTCAACAAAGGAAATTAAAAATGACCTTTGAAAAATCAAGAAAATGTAACTGTGACACGGTAAAACACAACTAAACACTACGGACATAGTCCAAGTCGAGCTTCTAAACGACTTAAGTTCGGAGTAAACTTTGACATCTCCACAGCATTTAGCAGTGACACGGTACTACACAAACAATCCCTACTGAACTATACTCACTCAGGCCTTTAAGGGACCGACCTACACACTGAACTTCGAAAAATCAAGAAAATGTAATTGTGACAAGGTAAACCACAACCAAAGACTACTGAAATATTCCAACTCTTGCATTTCAACGAAAGAAATTCAAAATGAATTTTGAGAAATCAAGAAAATGTAACTGTGACAAGGTAAACCACAACCAAACACTACTGAAATATTCCAACTCTTGCATTTCAATAAAATAAATTCAAAATGAACTTTGAAAAATCAAGAAAATGTAACTGTGACAAGGTAAACCACAACCAAACACTACTGAAATATTCCAACTCTTGCATTTCAACGAAAGACATTCAAAATGAACTTTGAATATTCAAGAAACTGCAACTCTGACAAGGTACACCAAACACACCAACAACTGACAGATACCACCACTATCAATTCTCCTCCCTTAATTCCCAAATTAAATTTACCAAGCACTAACCTTGCCATGAGACAATGTAACACACAAACAACATCCACTTAAGTAGTACAACTCTACATTTTAAAAGTAAGAAATTAAATATGAACTTTGTAAAATCATGAAAATGTATAATAGACTAGGTTAAATACATCCAACAACAACAGAAATATACAAGCTCAAGCATATCATAGAAATAAATTCAAAATGTAATTTGAAAAAACAAAAAAATGTAACTGTGACAAGGTAAACCACAACCAAACACTATATCCAAAAAAGTTAGGTTGATCTAGGTTCACTTAGAGTGGCGCGCCACTCAACCACAAGGTAAACCACAAGCAAACACTACTGAAATATTCCAACTCTTGCATTTCAGCGAAAGAAATTCAAAATGAACTTTGAAAAATCATGAAAATTTAACTGTGACAAGGAATACCGCACCCAAACACTACTGAAATATTCCATCTCTTGCAATTCCATGAAAGAACTTCCCAATTTCCAGTTAAATTTAAACACCATGTCCAAGTGTCACGGACCTAAAAAACCAAAAAATCCTGCCCTATTCCAACACGTCAATGTCAACGAAAGAAATTCAAAATGAACTATCAAAAATTAGGAAAATCTAACTGTGTCATGGTAAACCGCAACCAAACACTACTGAAATATTCCAACTCTTGCATTTCAATGTAAGAAATTCGAAATAAACTTTGAACAATCAAGAAAATGTAGCTGTGACAAGGTACAACTGAGTCTCTCAATCCCCTTAAAGCTCTTTTAAAAGATATAAAAACTACTAATCTAACACAAAAATTTCGTTTTTAATGACTATCAAGTGAAGAAAAACCACACGGAATTAGGCAACTGAGTCTCTCAAACCCAGTAAAGCTCTTTTAAAAGATACAAAAACTACTTATTTAACACAAAAAGTTCGTTTTTAATGACCATCAAGTAAAGAAAAATCACACGTAATTAGGCAACTGAGTCTCTCAAAATATTTAGAGCTCTTTTAAAAGATACAACAAATGACCACCAAGTAAAGAAACATCACACGGAATCAGGCAACTGAGTCTCTCAAACCCCTTAAAGCTCTTTTAAAAGATACAAAAACTACTTATTTAACACAAAAATTTCTTATTTAATTACCACCAAGTTAAGGAAAACCACACGGAATAAGGCAACTGAGTCTCTCAAACACTGTAAAGCTCTTTTAAAAGATAACAAAAATGAACACCAAGTAAACAAAAAAAACACTTAATCATGAAAATGATTCTATAACACCACGTCAATAACTTTTAAAATATTAAAAAAATACTTATTTAAAAAAAATTATTCGTTTATATTTACAATAAAGTAACGTAACACCACTTTTAATCATTAAATTTATAATATAAATACCCTTAAATAAAAATTAAAATATACAATAAATTATTATTGCAAACAATAAGATATATTTTATTTACCAACTCGGCAATAAAAACTACACGGAATAAGGCAACTGAGTCTATCAAACCCTGTAAAGCTCTTTTAAAAGATACAAAAACTACTGATTTAACACAAAAATTTCGTTTTTAATGACCGCCAAGTAAAGGAAAACCACACGGAATTAGGCAGCTGAGTCTCTAAATCTCTTTAAAGCTCTTTTAAAAGATTCAACAAATGACCACCAAGTAAATAAAAAAATTACACGGAATTCGGCAACTGAGTCTCTCAAACCCCGTAAAGATCTTTTAAAAGATACAAAAACTTCAGATTTAAAACAAAATTATAGTATTTAATGAACCCAAAGAAAACAAACATAACACGGAAACAATCAACTGAGTCTCTCAAACCCCTTAAAGCTCTTTTAAAAGATACAAAAACTACTTATTTAACACAAAAATTTCGTTTTTAATGACCACCAAGAGAACAAAAATCAACCGGAATCAGGCAACTGAGTCTCTCAAAAAATATATTTATATTTTAAAATATACACCAATACTAATTTAACAAAAAAATTTCATTTTTAATGACCACTACGTAAAGAAAAATCATATAGAAGTAGGCGACTGAGTCTCTCCATCACTGTCAATCTCTTTTAAAAGATACAGAAACAACTCATTTAACACAAAAAATTAGTTTTTAACGACCACCAAGTGAAGTAAAACAACACTTAATAATTCAACTGAGTCTCACATTTTCTTGAATTATATTTTAATTGATAATAAACAGTCCAAACAATTACAGAAAATCCACACGGAATCAGTCACCTAAGTCTCTCAATCCCCTTAACGCTCTTTTAAAAGATGCAAAAACTACTGATTTAACACAAAAATTTCGTTTTTAATGACCACCAAGTAAAGAAAAACCACATGGAATCCGGCAACTGAGTCTCTCAATCCCCGTAAAGCTCTTTTAAAAGATACAAAAACTACATATTTAACACAAAAAATTAGTTATTAATTACCACCAAGTAAAGGAAAACCACACGAAATTAGGCAACTGAGTCTCTCAAACCCCCTGAAGTCATTTTAAAAGGTATAACAATTGTTTATTTAACAGAAATCCTCGCCTTCAATTGAACGGAAAAAATATAAGAAATATTTATTTAACAGAAATTCTCGCTTTTTTGAACGAACACTATGTAAAGAAAAAATCACACTTGCTTAAAACAACAGAGTCCTTTAAACGGAACTTTGAAAATCAAAAGAATATAAAAGTTACATGGTAAACCACGGCTCCTTTGGGAGCCTAGAGAACCTTTGAGGACCGGGGGGTTCCTTCAGGGTGGGGGGGGGGGGATCGGAGCCCTTTGGCGTTGTGGTAAGGGACCTCACGGCTAAACCACGACAAAGCACTACTCTCGTGGAACTCAATTCCCATTTAACTCAACCCCCATGCAACTGAATCCCCCTTGTAACTGAACCCCTGTATAACCGAAACCCCCCGTGCAACTGTGTCCCCTTTAACTGAACCCTCGTGCAACTCAACCCTCCATGCAACCCATCCCCCTCAAAACACTTTTCAGCCATTTCCTTTTAAATTGACATTACTTTTCAAACGTTACTTATGTATTATACAGACCACATCGGTGAGGTAAAGCTAGGTCAAGTCACAATGTCATTCTATCGTTACTTTTCAATTAAGCTATTGAATACCTTCTAGCAATGTCTCTTGTAAGCGTCAAATCTATTAAGTATGTGATCATATTCTTTGTATTGTTGATGCAAGCATCCCATTCTTTAATTACCCGTGAGGCATTCTTAACCATCGCAATACCTTTACGCAAATACCTTTTCGCAAAAAATTCGCAAATCTCGTAAACTAAAGAAGTAATTACCCTGTTCAAAAACATTAGTCCTTCTATTAATGAACCCATGAAACGAAACCATTCTGATAGCATCACACAATGTCGCTCCTAGTTCCAAAATTGGAATGCATGTAGCGTTCTTAGTAATAGGTTTAAAAACCCATTAGCCAAGTTATAAAAAAAAAAACTACTAATCAACTTACAGATGAATGACCACGGATTTAAACTAAAAAAAAAAACTTGTATATCAGGAACTAGAAATCTACGTCAGAAAAACTTGTCCTTAAATTGCCTAAATCTCTTGGCAAAGGTGTAATGACCTTTAGAATAGAATTACCTACCAGAAAAACCGGAAGGAACATAAAGGCGCCGAATTCAAAAGATGGATACTACTGACAGGTCAACAATCAAAGCATACACACTTCTATTATTATAGAAGTGTGTATGCTTTGATTGTTGACCTGTCATGTGATACAGTAATTTGTGACACTATTTATTTATTTTATAAGCCTCCACCTTTCCCAATAGCGAAATTTTCTGAATTAATTGATGAAATGTACTCAGTTGATAAGCTTGCTTCAAGAAATACTTTTATGCTTGGAGACTTTAACTGCAATTTATTAAAAATTGGGTGTGATAAGGAGTCTGACCTTTTTTTTTTAATCTATTTCGTCCTCTGGCCTTCTTCTTTGCATTTTCTTTCCTACTCGTGTTGATTCAGTCAGATATTCTGCAACTCTGATTGACGACATTTTTCTGTCTTCTAAAACTGATATTAAATTTTCCTCTTGTATTATTTTTTTTGATCTTTCTGACCATTTTCCAATTTATTGTTCTGTTCACAAGTTGAAAATGCTGAGCCAAGAGGATACCAGAGTTGAGTCTTATTCAAGAATTTATAGTCAGAGCAATGTTCATAACCTTATGTCTGATCTTAGTGCTATTGATTGGTGTTCAGTAATGAACTCTGATGATGTTAATAGGGCTTCAGCATCATTAATAAGTAGGCTGACAACACTAATGGAAAAAATTTCCCCCTTGTAAAATCTTCAAGTAAATATAAACCCAAGATGCCTTGGATGTCTCCTAGTCTTGTGAGATCAACAATTCAGAAGTCAGAGCTTTTAAGGCTGGCTTGCAAAAGCATTGATCCTGATGATTTATCAAACTATAAGCATTATAAGAATATATTAACATCAATAATTAGACTAGCTAAGAAGAATTTTTTTTTTTTTTGAAAATTCCGGAATGCAAGGGTAATTTACAGAAAGTTTGGAGTGTAGTTAATGAAGCTTTATCTCATAGAAAACAAACAAAGAAACAGCATACCGCCTTCAAGAATGCAGATAGTTCAACTATTGAAAAAGCAGCTGTACATAGTGCCTTCAACTCTTACTTTACCACCCTACCAACTGTTAAGACCCCCTCCTTTCCTAAACTAGGTAAATCTTCACCAGCTGAGAGAAGTATTTTTTAAACTCATTGTACAAGCATTGAGATCGGTGATTTAATTTCTTCTTCAAGTAGCAGTAACCCAGCTGATGCACTTGGACTAGAAACCCATGTGCTTAAGTCTGTTTCTTCTTATGTTGTTGAACCTCTTACCCATATTTTTAATATATCTATTTCAAAAGATGTATACCCTGATTTGTTTAAAATTGCAAAAGTAATCTCTCTTTTTAAGAAGGGTGACCCCAGCTTAGTGTCAAATTATAGACCTATATCAATTCTCCCAATTTTCTCGAAATTACTTGAAAAAATAGTGCATAAGAGGCTTTTTTCATTCCTGTCTACTGGTGCTTCAATTGGAAGTGGTTCTGTTCTGTCTGATCACCAGTATGGCTTCCAACCTAAACTCTCTATTGCATGTGCTCTAGTTGACATAACAGAATTCGTACGTTTTAACATAGACAAGGGTCGTTGTGTTCTAGGACTATTTCTTGATTTTTATAAAGCTTTCAACATGGTAGATCATTTTGTCTTACTGGGAAAACTGTCTCGACTTGGAGTTCGGGGAATTGCCTTTGAATGGTTTAAATCTTACCTGTCTATTAGATCTCAGTTTGTGTGTTATGATGGGAAATGTTCTGATCTAGCTTCGGTTTCCAAAGGGGTACCTCAAGGCTCAATTTTGGGACAATTTCTCTTTCTCATTTAAATTAATGACCTTCCTCTATCTCTCAACCTTGATGCCCACACTGTTTTGTTTGCAGACGATAGTAATTTTTTTGTGGTTTCCAATGATCTGCCCTCTGCTGTTGCTAAGGCTCAGCTTCTGCTCAACCATGTGTGTGAATGGTGTGAGCAGAACGGGATGCTGTTGAATAGCTCTAAGAGTAGTATTATTCATTTTCAAACCCCATACCACATGTCTGAACCTTCCCCAACAATCTTTATTTTTTATGGTACTGATATAATACTCAGTGCTCTTGTGTTAAACTTTTTGGTGTGCATGTTGATTGTTTTCTTTCTTTCAAAACTCATATTTCCTATACACATTCTATAATTTCTCGTCAAGTGTCTATGCTTCATCGTGCCAATCAATTTCTTCCTCCCGATGTAATGCTTGCTCTTTACTATGCATTTGTCCTTCCTTATCTTTCTTATTGCTGCACTGTATGGGGCAATGCTAACTATTCTTCCCTTCGGCAACTCCGAACAGCACAGAATAGAGCGGTGAAGGCAACTTTTCGCCTACCCCGACTCTATCCTACAGCTGATCTTTACAGTGATACAGGTCTAGATGCCTTAGATGCGGTTATCAAGAAGCAGAACTTGCTCATAGAGCCTTCAATTTCTCGCTTCCTCCAAACATCTTATCTTACTTTGATCTAGCATCAACACGTAAGTGCTAGACTTTGCTTCGGAGCTCTGTTTACCAATGTCGGCTGCCTAAAAGGGTATCCTCAGCAGCTCAGAGGCCACCAATTTGTAGAGCAATTGCTCTTAGGACCTCTATTCCCAATGCACTTTTTCTTATTAAAATCTTTGCTTCCCTTTGCAGAAAAATATTCTTTACGGGTTGAAGTAATTTTGTTTTTTTTCTTTATTTCTTTATTCATTTTTCTTTATCTGCTTATTAAAAAATAACTTAGATATTTTTTTTTCTTTTCTCCTGTCTCATTATGTTTAATTAGATTCTAACCCCGTTGTTTAATAATATTATCAAAGGTTTGGATTTTTAATAAATTACAGGACATTTTCAGTTCAGATAACATTAAGTCAAAGGTTATTGTGTAGCAGTTGCTTGTTTTTTGTTGTTTTTTTTTTGTTGATTTTTCTCGCATTGTGTTTATATTTTTGAGATATGGTTGTATTTCTTTTTCCTTCCCTGATTTTTTTTTTATGGATTTTGTGATTGATAGGAGGTCCTCTACAAGCTATGCTTCTTCGGACCTCTAGCGCTTAAGTGTATTTATTGTAGTATTTAATAAATTGAATTGAATTCCGACTCCTCTCTACCTCTTTTAACATTTATCTGAAGCCTCATGAAGAGTAAGCAATGTGTCCATTAATATCTACTTTTTTAGGAATTTACACTATCCCCAACTAAAGAATGACTCCCCCCTCCCCTCCCCCCTCATTGTAGCTGATACGCAATTACAGATCACCAAACGTAGCCCAATTTCATTACAAATAAAGTGAATCAACTTGGTTGAACCTTGTACTGTCAACGTTTGGCATAACTTTTTTTGCAACTGGAAAGTATAAAATATAGTTATTGGTACTTTTAAATCAATTAACTTCTCACAATTTAAAATTGATTGCAAATTTGTCTTCTTTGGGATAAAGTGGTAGTTTGGTGCCATAAAATGGCAGAAAGCTAGACTTTCCTGTGGCCCAACGTGTATGGTCATTTAAAGAAGAGCTTTTAATTTACGTTTGAATGAGCTCCCTCCCAATTATCTTGGACATTCGCTTTTATACAATCACCCCTGTGAAAATTAAAACAAATAAACATGCATCGACGATGTTTCTTCTGAAAAAAATGCGAAACCCCACATTTTGAAGATTGGAGCTTGAAACCTCTATCGTAGAGTTCTCTGATATGATTATTTTATTAGGCGATTTTCAATAAGATCGCTCACGTTTCTGGGGGTGTTCCCCTTTTTTTCAAACACTAGGTAAATTCTCACAAATTTTTAGTTGTGGGTGGGTAACAATAAACTGAAATAATTTTATACATTTAGAATCAGCATAAAAAGCCAAAACTGTCGGTTTAGCGAATGTCAAGAGAATTTAATTTTTAGTTTTGGTGGATATTGGCCCAAGTCACTTTTTGCTTCCAATTGTTTTTTTTATCACAAACTATTTGATAAGATTCCCCTGTGACAAAAATTGTTTAAACCTGTTCATTTTATTTAGTTGAATAGGCTAATAAAAAGAAAGAGGATCAATTTGACAGCTGGATAGTAAGTTTACATTTAGTTTTTTCTTTTGCTGTTCTGTAAGTTTTTAAATGTCTGAATATAAAAGGGATTTAAGTTCGAGGTGGAGAATTGTCCTGTTATGAATGAGGTACATTTTACATAGCCGGTATAAAATCCAGACGTGGTATCTATGCAGGCAGAATGATTTTTGAGCATCTCTAGTCTTTCTGTAAACTATACTAAGGAGTAGGAAATTGCACAAAGACAAGTCTACATCTGTTATAATCTATGGAAGCAATTAATCTTTCTGTAATTTTGGTTTGAATCAGATTTTCTTTTAAGATTATATGCATAATAATTACATATATTATTGATTAGATAAAGCGATTCTTTGCCAGGAACTTTTATTTAAAATTTACTGTATTTTGTTTCATTTTGTATGCAATTTAGTTGTTCTTTTTATTTGAGAGTTTTTCACTAAAAGTGTTTAAAAATAAACTTGTTCCTATAAAAATAAATATCCTGAAATATATTCCCTGTCCCCCAACCACCACTGGTATTTTGGCGTCTGCCCGCCCTGGAAGATTTTCTGCCGGTGTCCTTGCTAAATAAGTGTATTCTTTCCTGTCAATGTTTTATCAAACGTCCTTACGTTTTTCTTTAATTGATCCTTCTTCTTTTTTAAATTTGTATCTTTTTTTCAATATGACTAAAGGCTAATGCTGAGAGCGAAACAAAATTATTCATATCTACCAACTTTTTACCTTTTTTGCGAGTTTGTCTTATAAAATCAGGTGTTAGCTTGAAACCCTGTTGTTTAAGTTTTGTAGAGTCAAGGTAAGGACAACCTTCTAAATCCGTTTGTACTCATCAGAAAACAATCACCCCCTTTTTGCACAGTAAAATCTCTACTGCATAGTTAATTTTCGGTTTTCATATCGTCCAGCCCATCGAATATGATATTGTACCCCAGAGAAGCAACTTAAAAAAAGTGTTTATATTATTGTGTTAAATGATAAGCACTATGCATTATCATAGGCAGCGCAATCGCGTTGCCTAAGTAAAGAACGATGTTGGCACAATGTATTATTTTTTTTCCTTTAGACCAGGGCATTTTGTACCAAATGAGTTGTCGTAGAAACTTCGAAAAGGGCTCATTCGATTGGAAATTGGAGTGGCTTTTGCTAGTTTTAATAGTCGAAAGTGATTGGAAGGCAACTAAAATCCCTTCCACGCCCACTATTTCCCCAAACACATCCAATCAAAATTTTGAGATAGCCATTATTTTTAAGTTAGTTGATTTTTCTAAATAGAAATTATGTTTTTGAGGAGGACACTCCCCCACAGCCCTCAGGGCAAAGGTTGTAATTTAAGCCCTGGAAGCATATAAGGTTTTTGTAGAATGCGTTGTCGTAGAAACTTCAAAAAAGGCTCATTCGATCGAAAATTCAAAGGTCTATTGTCCTTTTTAATAGCCAAAAGTGATTGGAGGGCAAGTAACCCCCCTCTCGCGCCCACTATCTCCCCAAACATATCCAATCAAAATTTTGAGATAGCCATTTTGTTCAACGTAGTTGAAAGGTCAAGAAATTATGTCTTTGAGGATTACAAGACACCCCCTCCACAGCCCTCAGGGTAAGGGTTATAAGTTATTCTCTGGGGGCAAATAAGGTTTTATTGAAAGCTTTGTCGTTAAAACTTGAAAAAGGGCTCATTCGATTGGAAACTCAAAGGGCTAATGCCCTTTTTAGTAGTCGAAAGTGATTTGAGGGCAAGTAACCCTCCTCTCACGCCCGCCTTTTCCCCCAACACATCCAAACAAAATTTTTATATAGCCATTTTGTTGAATGTAGTTAAAAGTTTTATAAATGAGGTCTTTGAGGATGATAACCCTCTCAGAGCCCTCGGGGCAAGGGTTGTAAGTAGTCGGGCCCTGGGAGCATATAAAGTTTTTATAGATAGTGACGTTGTAGAAACTTATCAAGGGGCTCGTTCGATTGGAAATTAGAAGGGCTTTTGCCCTTTTTAATAGTCAAAAGTGATTGCGGGATAACTAACGCCCCTCATACACCCACTATTTCCCCTAACACGTCCAATCAAAATTTTGAGATAGCCATTTTGTTAGACGTATTCAAAAAGATCGGAAACTATGTTTTGAGGATGAAACTCCCCCCACAGCGGAAAGGGCAAGGGTTGTAAGTTATGCCCTGGGGGCATATAAGGTTTTTTTTTATGAAAAGCGTCGTCGTAGAAAATTCAAAAAGGAATTATTCGATTGGAAATTGAAACGGCTAGTGCCCTTTTCAATAGTCGAAAGTGATTGAAGGGCAAGTAGCCCCCCTCTCACGCCCACCATTTCCCCAAACGTATCCAATCAAAATTTTCAGATAGCAATTTTGTTCAACGTAGTTGAAAGTTCGGGAAATTAGATCTTTGAGGATGACAACCCTCCCAGTCCTCATGGCAAGGGTTGTAAGTTATGCCCTGGGGGCATATAAGCTTTTTATTGAAAGCATTGTCGTAGAAACTTCAAAAGAGCTCATTCAATTGGAAATTGAAAGGTCTAGTGCCTTTTTTAATGCAATCAAAATTTTTATATAGCCATTTTGTTCAAAGTAGTTAAAAGTTTTAGAAATTAGGTCTTTTAGAATGATAGCCCCCCTCAGAGCCCTCGGGGCAAGGGTTGTAAGTTACGCCCTGGGGGCATAAAAGTTTTTTTTTATAATAAGCGTTGTCGTAGAGAATTAAAAAAGGAATCATTCGATTGGAAATTGAAACAGCTAGTGCCCTTTTAAATATTCGAAATTGATTGGAGGGCAAGTAACCCCCTCTCACGATCACCATCTCCCCAAACGCATCCAATTTAAATTTTCAGATAACCATTTTCTTCAACGTAGATGAAAGTTCTTGAAATTAGATCTTTGAGGATGACACACTCCCAGCCGTCAGGGCAAGGGTTGTAAGTTATGCCTTGGGGTTATATAGGGTTTTTATTGAGATTATTGTCGTAGAAACTTCAAAAGGGCTCATTCGATTGGAAGGTCTAGTGCCTGTTTTGATGCAATCAAATTTTTATATAGCCATTTTATGTATAGTAGTTAAAAGTTTTAGAAATTAGGTCTGTTAGGATGATAACCCCCTCAGAGCCCTCGGTGCAAGGGTCGTAAGATATGCCCTGGGGGCATCTAAGGTTTTTATAGATGGTTATTTTGTAGAAACTTCAGAAAGGGCCCATTCGATTGGAAATCAGAAGGGCGTGTGTCCTTTTTAATAGTCAAAAATGATTGTAGGATAACTAACACCCCTCTTACACCCACCATTTCCCCAAAAACATCCAACCAAATTTTGAGATAGTCATTTTGTTCGACGCAGCTAAAAAGTCCGGAAATTATGTTTTTGAGGATGACACTCCCCCCACAGCCCTTAGGACAAGGGTCGTAAGTTAAGAACTGGGGCATTTAAGGCTTTTTTTAATAGAAAGCGCTGTCGTAGAAAAGTTAAAAAGGATTCAATGGATTGGAAATTGAAACGGCTAGTGCCCTTTTTAATAGTCGAAAGTGATTGGAGGACAAGTAACCCCATCTCAGGCCCACCATTTCCCCAAACATATAGCCATTGAGATAGCTATTTTCTTCAACGTAGTTGAAAGGTCCGTAAATTATGTCTTTGAGGATGACAACCCCCAACAGCCCTCAGGGCAAGGGTTGTAATTTATGCCCTGGAAGCATATAAGGTTTTTATAGAAAGTGTTGTCATAGAAACTTCAAAACGGGCACATTCGATTGGAAATTGAAAGGGCTAGTGCCCTTTTTAAGAATTGGAAGTAATTGGAGGGCAACTACCCCCTTATCACGCCCATCATTTTCCCAAACACATCCAATCAAAATTTTGAGATAGCCGTTTTGCTTAACGTAGTTGAAATTTCTGAAAATTAGGTCTTTGAGGATGACAACACCCTCACAGTCCTCAGGGCAAGGATTGTAATTTATGTCCCGGGGGCATATAAGGTGTTCACTTTATCGTAGAAACTAAAAAAGGGCACACTCGATTTGAAATTGAAAGGACTAGTGCCTTTTTTAATAGTCGAAAGTGATTGGAAGGCTTGACATTTTTATAGTAAAGATCGATGTGGGTACAATGTATTATTATTTAATTTTTTTTTTTTTAGACCAGGGCACTTCGTAACGAAGGAGTTGTCGTAGGAACTTCAAAAAGGGCTCATTCAATTGAAAATAGAAAGGGATAATGCCCTTTTTAATAGTCAAAAGTGATTGGAGGGCAACTAGTCCCCCTCTCAAGGCCACCCTCCCATTTGCCCGTTATGTTTAAAAAGCAAATGATGCCTTAAGATTAAATCAAAATGCGCTGTGTTAATTCTAATTCCCAATAAGGCATCTCATCAGTGTCCCAAGAATGACTGAAGGTATTATGTTTAATCTTTCGGGGCTACTTCTGCTCTTAAAAATTTCACCAAATCAAAATAGCGTAAGTGTATCCAAGCTATCAAAGAAGTAAACAGATTTTTTTGCAAATGGTACCAAGTTTTCTATTTCAGGTTAACTAGATGAGGTATGAAACTAAATTAAACACTACTATTTGTGTCCATATTTTTAAAAGTGCGTATGTTGTTAAAAATTGCTGAAAATTTTTCTCCGTCATACAAATAGCAGGGCAAACTATAAAATCTTAAGAAAAACGAAAAGATTTAAAGTATTATTTTCGTTTTCCTTGAAAAGACTATCAGAGGCAGTGCGCTAGCGCTGCCTAAGTAAATAACGATGTGGGCACAATGTGATTTTTTTGTTTTTTTTCTCCATAACCGGGCACTTCGTATCGAAGGATTTGTCGTAAAAACCTCGAAAAGGGCTCATTCGATTGGAAATTGGAGTGGCTAGTGCCCTTTTTAATAATCGAAAGTGACTGGAGGGCAACTAGCCCCCCCCCGGACGCCCATCATTCCCCCAAACACATCCAATCCAAATTTTGAGATAGCCACTTTGTTCAGCGTAATTGATTTCCAGATAGAAAATATCTTATTGAGGAGGATACTCCACCACAACCCTCGGGTCAAGGGTTTTAAGTTATACCCTGAGGGCATATAAGATCAATGTTGACACAATGTACAGTTTTTTCTTTAAAGCAGGGCACTTCATATAGAAGGGGCCGTCGTAGAGACTTCCAAAGGGGCTCATTCGATTGGAAGTCGTGAGTTCTAGGGCCCTTTTTAATAGTCGAAAGTGATTGTAAGGCAACTATCACCCCTCCTCACGCCCATCATTCCCCCAAACAGATCCAATCGATATTTTGAGATAGCCATTTTGTTCAGCGTAGTTGATTCACAGATAGAAAATGTTTTTTTGAGGAGGACACTCCCCCAAAACCCTCAGGGCAAGGGTTTTAAGTTATGCCCTGGGGGCATATAAGGTTTTTATAGAAGGCGTTGTCGTAGAAACTTCAAAAAACTTCATTCGTGCCCTTTTTAATAGTCGAAAGAGATTGGAGGGTAACTAGACCCCCCCCACGCCCATCGATCCCCCAAACACAACCAATCAAATTTGTAAGATAGCCATTTTGTTCAAAGTAGTTGAACAAAATCTTTCCCATCTTTCCTCCAAACACATCCAATTGTAAGATATTCATTTTGTTCAACGTAGTTGATTTCCAGATAGAAAATAGGTTTTTGAGGAGGACACTTCCCCAAAACCCTCAGGGCAAGGGTTTTAAGTTATGCCCTGGGGGCATATAAGGCTTTTATAGAAGGCGTTGTCATAGAAACTTCAAAAAAGGCTCATTCGTGCCCTTTTTAATAGTCGAAAGGGATTGGAGGGTAACTAGACCCCCCACGCCCTCCTATCCCCCAAACACATCCAATCAAAATTGTAAGATAGCCATTTTGTTCGAAGTAGTTGAACAAAATCTTTCCCATCTTTCCTCCAAACACATCCAATCAAAATTGTAAGATAGCCATTTTGTTCAACGTAGTTGATTTCCAGATAGAAAATAGGTTTTTGAGGAGGACACTTCCCCAAAACCCTCAGGGCAAGGGTTTTAAGTTATGCCCTGGGGGCATATAAGGCTTTTATAGAAGGCGTTGTCATAGAAACTTCAAAAAAGGCTCATTCGATTTAAAATTCAAAGGGCTAGTGCCCTTTTCAATAGTCAAACGTGATTGGAGGGCACCTAGAACCCCCCCCTCACACCAATCATTCCCCAAAACACATACAATCAAAATTTTGAGATAGCCGTTTTGTTCAGCGTAGACTATTTGATTTCCAGATAGAAAATATATTTTTGAGGAGGACACTCCCCCGGAACCCTCAGGGCAAAGGTTTTAAGTTATAACCTGGGGGCATATAAGGTTTTTATAGAAGGCGTTGTCGTAAAAATTTTAAAACTGGCTCATTCGAATCGAAATTCAAAGGGCTAGTGCCCTTTTTAAAAGTCGAAAGTAATTGGAGGGCAACTAGCCCCACCCCAATCATTCCCCAAAATACATCCAATCAAAATTTTGAGATAGCCATTTTGTTCAGCGTAGTTGATTTCCAGATAGAAAATGTGTTTTTGAGGAGGACACTCCCCCACTACCCTCAGGGCAAAGGTTTTAAGTTATGCCCTGGGGGCAGATAAGCTTTTACAGAAGACGTTGTCGTAGAAAAGCCGAAACAGGCTCATTCGATTGGAAATTAAAAGTCCTAGTACCCTTTTTAATATTTGAAAGTGATTGGAGGGCAACTAGCCCCCCACGCAAATCATTCCTCATAACACATCAAATCAGAATTTTGAGATAGCCATTTTGGTCAGCGTAGGCTAGTTGATTTCCAGATAGAAAATTTGTTGTTTTTGGAGGACATTCCCCCACAACCCTCAGGGCAAGGGTTTTAAGTTATGCCCTGGGGGTATATAAGGTTTTTATAGGAAAGCGTATTCGTAGAAACTTGAAAACAGGCTCATTAGATTGGAAATTCAAAGGGCTAATTCCCTTCTTAATAGTCGAATGTGATTGGAGGGGCAACTAGCCTCTCCCCCACGTCCATCATTCCCCCAAACACATCCAATCAAAATTTTGAGATAGCCATTTTGTTCAGCGTAGTTGATTTCCACATAGAAAATATGTTTTTGAGAAGGACACTCCCCAACAACCCTTAGGGCAAGGGTTTTAAGTTGTTTAAGTTGGTTTTAAGTCCTGGGGTATATAAGCTTTTAATAGAAGGCGTTGTCATAGAAACTTCAAAAGGGGCTCATTTGATTGGAAATTCAAAGGCCTAGTGCCCCTTTTAATAGTTGGAAGTGAATGGAGGGCAACTAGCCCCCCCCCCCCAAATCCATTATTCACCCAAAAACATCCAATCAAAATTTTTAGATAGACATTTTTTTTAGCGTAGGCTACTTGATTTCCAGATATAAAATATATTTTTGAGAAGGACACTCCCCCACAACCCTCAGGGCGAGGGTTTTAAGTTATGCCCTGGGGGCATATAAGGTTTTTATAGAAGGCGTTGTCGTAGAAACTTCAAAAAAGGCTAATTCGATTGGAAATTCAAAGGGCTCGTGCCCTGTTTAATAGTCGAAAGTTATTGGAGGGCAACTAGCCCTCCCAACGCCCATCATTCCCCCAAACGCATCCAATCAAAATTTTGAGATAGCCATTTTGTTCAGCGTAGTTGATTTCCAGATAAAAAATATATTTTTGAGGAGGACACTCCCCCACATTCCTCAGGGCAAGGGTTTTAAGTTATGCCCAGGGAGCATATAATGTTTTTATAGAAGGCGTTGTCGTAGAAACTTCAAAAAAAGCTCATTCGATAGGAAATTCAAAGGGCTAGTGCCCTTTTTAATATTCGAAATGGATTGGAGGGCAAATAGCCCTCCCCCAAACGCCAAGCATTCCCCCAAATACATCCAATAAAAATTTTGAGATAGCCATTTTTTTCAGCGTAGTTGATTTACACATAGAAAATATGTTTTTGAGGTGGATACTCTTCCACAGCCCTCAGGGCAACCGTTTTAAGTTATGCCTTGGGGGCATATAAGGTTTTTATAGAGGACGTTGTCTTAGAAACTTCAAAAAAGGGCTCATTCGATTTGAAATTCAAAGGGCTAGTGCCCTTTTTAATAGTCGTAAGTGATTAGTGATGTTTGTTGTTGTTGTTGTTGTTTAGACAAGGATACTTCGTATCGAAGGAGTTCCCGTGGGAACTTCGAAAAGAGCTCATTCAATTGAAAATAGAAGGGGCTGATACTCTTCTTGATAGTCCAATGTGGTTGGAAGGTAACTAATCCCTTTTCCACGCTCACCCTCCCATTGGCCCTTTATATTTAAAAACTCAATGTTGCTTTAAGATTAAATCATAATGCACTGTGATAATGCTAATTCCCAATAAGGCATCTCAGCAGTATCCCAAGAACGACTGAGGGTATTATGTTCAAACTTTTGAGGCTACTTCTGCTCTTAAAATTTAACCAAATCAAAATAGTGTAAGTGTATCAAAGCTATCAAAGAAAGTAAACAGATTTTTTGCGAATTGTATCAAGTCTTCCATTTCAGGTATACTAGAGGAAGTATGAAACTAAGTTAAACAATACTGTTTGTGTCCAGATTTTTAAAATGGTGTATGTTGTTATAAATTGCTGAAATTGTTTCTCCAGCATACAAATAGCAGGCCAAACTATAAAGTCTTAAAAAACGAAAAGATTTAAAGTGTTGTTTTCTTTTTCCCTGAAAAGACTGTGTGAATATAAAACGAACAGAAATTAATTAAAAAAAACTTTTACCACAAAATAAATTTTTCAAAGAAAAGTAAAGAACTCCATTAAACAAAAAAGGAGCAAGAATAAAATAAAATAATCTTCCAAGCTTGAAACTACCACAAATCAGCATCGATAAATAAATGAAACCCAAAACGAACATAAATTAAAATAAATAACCGAGTCAAACTGAAAACGACCAGAAATTAACATAAGTTGGGCGCAAAACCCCTATGCCTTCCCAAGTCCAGAACAAAATTTGCACTTTGCACAATTTGAACAAAAAATATTAATGTTTTTACTTTTATAACTTTGATAAATCAAATAATTTTAACATTTTGATTACTAAATATCAGTATATGTATATTAAACTTACAATGCACATTAATTTGTATTTTTTCAGTAAACTGCAAATTTTTTTCTGGCCTATTTCTGGCCTTGATAATTACCGCACTCACTTTTATTACCTCTCTTGTAAAGTGGCTTAATTAAGGTTTTCCTAAAATCGTTAAGTACTTCCCCTTTTTCAAAAATCATATTCATAATCTTCAGTAACTTATTTCTAACCTCAGAGCCACCATATTTAAGAAACTCATTTACCGCTCTATCAGCACCTGGAGTCTTAGTATTTTTTAATCCTTTTAGTACTGTTGCTAATTCCTCCTCACAAAACAAATCGTTCACATCCAAGGTATCACAAATTTTTTCATTTTCCTCTATATCTGTTCCTGCAACTCTATCTCGGTTAAGCAAATTCTCAAAATGTTCGGCCCATCTCTCTTAAGTTTCTTCCTTATCGCTAATTGAGGCTCTATTCGTATCTTTAACTGGGCCATGTCCGGATTGACTAGTCCTTCTCAATTTTGTTAACGTGCCAGTACAATATTTTACTATAATGCTGTCTAGCTGCAACTTCCAGATCCTTGGCAGTTTTATCCATGGCCTCCACTTCAAACCTCTTTAGTTCCTATTTTAATGCTTTCTCCACTTTATTTACATTCCTTTTGTTTTCATATGACCTATTGCTCAGATAATTCTTGTACAAGTCATTTCTCCGTTCTATTAAACATAAAGCTTTTTCACTAACATTCTTTGCTGTAGTTCTAGGTTTCTTCCCTAATACACCTTCAGCAACTTTTCCTGGAAATTTTCTCTCAGATTCTCATCCTGGAGTCTACCAACATCATAACTTCCCGGGAGGTAGTTACCCTTCCGATATTTCAACTTTAAATTAACCGTTGACACTACTAGATGGTGATCTTTACTTTAAACATCAATAACGGCACTCCTATATACCCAGTATCTATATACCTAGTATCTTGTATTGACCCTGCCAGTCTTCAGTTTACTATAACATAATCAATAAAGTTTGCTGTCTTACCATCACATGAATACCATGTTAACTTATGAGCCGTTTTATGACCTAACACCGTATTTTTGGTTATAACTAGATTATTACACCTACAAAATTGCAAGAACATAACCCCTTATTCTGTTATGCCTTCCCAAGGTCTTACCCCTTACCCCAAGGCCTTACCCCTTAGGCATAACCCCTTATGCCTTCCCAAGGCCAGAACATAATTTGCACTTTACTGAAAAAAATACAAATGAATGTGCTTTGTCAGTTTAATATACATACACTGATATTTAGTAATCAAAATTTTATTATTATTTAATTTATTAAAGTTATAAAAGTAAAAACATTTATGTTTTTTTCGGTAAAGTGCAAATTATGATAATTTCAGAAAAGTGCATGTTGTTTCGATTTTATCTTTTGTCAGAGGCAACGCTGTAGCGTTGCCAATAGCAAAGGCCATACGGCTACAATGTTTTATTATTATTATTTATTATTTTTTCCCTAAAGGCACTTCATATGGAAGGCGTCGTCGTAGAAGCTTCAAAGGAGGCTCATTCGATTGGAAATCGAGAGTTCTAGTTCCCTTTTTAATAGTCGAAAATGATTGGAGATCAACTGGCCCCCCCCCACGTCCATTATTTCCCCACCCCCCGCAAATCAAAATTCTTATATGGCCTTTTTTTTCAGCTTAATTGGTTTCAGATAGAAAACACTTTTTTGATAAGGACAGTCCCCCACAATCTTCAGTGTAAAGGTTTTAAGTTACGACCTGGTGGCATATAAGGTTTTATAGAATGCGTTGTCGTAGAAACTTCAAAACTGACTCATTCGATTGGAAATTAAAGGGGTAGTGCCCTTTTTAATAGTCGAAATGATTGGAGAGTACCTAGCCCCCCCCCCCATGCCCATCATTCCCCAAAACACATCCAATCAAAATTTTGAGACAGCCATTTTCTTCAGCGTATTCGATTTCAAGATAGAAAATACGTTTTTGAGGAGGACACTCACCCACATCGTCCCAGGCAAGGGTTTTAAGATATGCCCTAGGGGCATATAAGGTTTTTATAGAAGTCGTTGTCTTATAAACTTCAAAAAAGGCTCATTCGATTGGAAATTCAAAGGGATGGTGCCCTTTTTAATAGTCGAAAGTGATTGGAGGGCAACTAGTCCCCCCCCCGACGCCCAGCCTTCCCCCAAACACATCCAATCAAAACTATGAGTTAACCATTTTGTTCAGCGTAGTTGATTTTCAAATAGAAAACATTTTTTTGAGGAGGACAATCCCCCACAACCCTCAGGGCAAGGGTTTTAAGTTATGCCCTGGGGGCATATAAGGTTTTTATAGAAGGCGTTGTCATAGAAACTTCAAAAAAGAATCATTCGATTGTAAATTGAAAGGGATAGTGCCCTTTTTAATAGTCAAAAGGGATTGGAAGGCTACTAACCCCCCCCCCCTACGCCGATCATTCCACCATACACATTCAATAGAAATTTTAAGATAGCCATTTTTGTTCAGCGTATTTGATTTCCAGATTGAAAATATGTTTTTGAGGAGGACACTCCCCCACAACCCTCAGGGCAAGGGTTTTAAGTTATGCCCCTGGGGCATATAAGGTTTTTATAGATGGCGTTGTCGTAGAAACTTCAAAACAGGCTCATTCGTTTTGAAATTAAAGGGCTGGTGCCCTTTTTAATAGTCGAAAGTGATTGGAGGTCAACTAGCCCCCCCCCCATGCCTATCATTTCCCCAAACACATCCAATCAAACTGTTGAGTTAGCCATTTTGTTAAGCGTAGTTGATTTCCTGATAGAAAATATGTTTTTGAGGAGGACAATCCCCCACAACCCTCATGGCAAGGGTTTTAAGTCATGCCCTGGGGTATATAAGGTTTTTATAGAAGGCGGTGTCGTAGAAACTTCAAAAAAGGCTCATTCGATTGGAAATTCCGAGAGCTGGTGTTCTTTGTAATAGTCAAAATTGATTTGAGGGCAACTAACCCCCCTCTCACGCCCACCTTTTCCCCAAACACATCCAATCAAAATTTTAAGACAGCCATTTTATTAAACGCAGTTTTAAGTTCTGGAAATAGGGTCTTTGAGGATTACAACTCTCCCAAAGCCCTCACGGCAAGGGTTGTAATTTAAGGATTTTCCGAATCCTTCATATTATTTCTTACGGAAGGGATGCTCGTATAAACTTTAGAGAGGGCTCATTTGATTGAAAATTGAAAGTTCTTGTTCACTTTTTAAGAGTCAAAAGAGATTGAAGGGCAACTAGCCCCTCTCCCTCCTCCACGCCCTAAATGCATCAGATAAAAATTTTGAGATAGACAATTTGTTAAAATAGTTCAAAAATCTGATAACAAAAAACTCCGGTGTCGACACATCCCACCAGGGCCCAGGGGTAGGCGTTGTAAGTTATGCCCTGGGGCATAACTTATTAAGGGGGGTTTATAACTTATGGGAAGGGGTTTTGTATGGGAAGATCACGTAGGAAATCTATTATTAATTGATTTATAAATTTTAATTTGTAATTCAATGAACCCCGTTCCAAAGTTTATGCAACGACCTCTTCCACATAAAGTGCCCCTGGAAAAATAAATAAGTATTAATTCATTGAACCCTTATGGCTATTTACTTAAGTAACGCTATAGCATTGCTTCTGACCTAAAATGTTTTGTAGAAATTTCAGCTTCCATTTTTTTGAATATCCGAAATTATCTGAGAGGAATATGTTTGGGGGAGCATATTCCAAGTCTGGGAAATTTCTGATGGGTGGAATTTAACGCGGGGGAATTATCAGCAGGAAAAGAAAAGGTTCTTGGAGTGGGGAGGAATTTCCCAGGGGATTATTCAGGGAGGGGAAGACTAAACCCATTTGATAATATTCTAAATTTTACATCTGAAAGTAACGAGAATAAAGAATCAACGGAAATGTCAGAGAGAGCAGTTCAGGTTCCTTTAGACGATTATTTTTGTGTCTTTTGAAAAAAAGACATTTTCAAAAGACAGATTATTTTCATTTGTATAACTTTCTCTGTGGCTGCTCAATTATGCATGTGAGGGGGGAGACTTCCCCCCACCACTGTCTACGCTAAGGTTTCAGTTTTTATCTCAAGGTTTAAAAAGGAACGCAATGCGATAAAAGTATAACTCAAAATAACATATAAACAATAATATATAAACGTAACACGGAACAATTAATAAAAATTGCATAATATGAGTTGAGGCTCATCCAAATCATGGGCCAGGGGGCTCACCATTCCACAATCTATGAAAGTAATCCTGCAATAATTAAAAATATAAAGTATTTTTGAGTATTTTAACGTCTTCCACAACTCAAACGGTCCAACATTCTACAGCCCAAAGAGTCTTTCTAATCTCCTAAATCGGAAACAGAGGAGATAAGTGAAGTTCCACCCCGTATTGGTTGAGTCGCCATCCTCACCCTCCCCCTCTTCTACTGTCTACGCTAACGTTTTGTTCTTTTTTCAAACTGAGCTGTCCCCACTCCAAAGGCATCAATAAGTTAAATTTTTGTATAGGAAGAATACATGATAAATCTATTAAAAAATTATTTGAAAAAAACTACGTTTTCTAAAGAGTTAAAGAGGCTGAGTTAAAAGGTCGAACCTTAAAACGTACAGGGATTAGGAGGCACAGTTAGGGGGGCTACTACCCCCCAAACCCCCCGTTTTCGCAGCCATTAAATAAAAAAAAAGTTTTTTTAAACTGAAAGTAAGGAGCGACATTAAATCTTAAAACGAACAGAAATTATTCCATATATGAAAGGGGCAGTGCCCTCCTCAACGCCTCGCTCTTTACGCTAAAGTTTGACTTTCTCACATCTCTTTTCTTTTAAACAATAAAAACTTTAGCGTAAAGAGCGAGGCTTTGAGGAGGGTACAGCCCCTTTCATATACGGAATAATTTCTGTTCGTTTTAAGATTTAATGTCGCTCCTTACTTTCAGTTTAAAAAACTTTTTTCTTTATTTAAAGGCTGCGAAAGCGGGGGTTTGGGGGCGGCAGCCCCCCCCCCCCCAACTGTGCCTTCTAATCCCTGTACATTTTAAAGTTCGACCTTCTAACTCAGCCTCTTTAACTTTTTAGAAAACGTAGTTTTTTTCAAATAATTTCTGCACGTTTTTGTACAGTTTATTACTTATTATTGCTTGACTAACTGTTAGCTGATCGTGTCAGGAGTTCAAGTTGCGGGGCTGCCACCCCCCAAACCCCCCGCTCTTGAAAATTCTTGTGTTAAGGCTTTTAATTCCTGAATACTCAAATCACTTCGTAAAGGGTGCCTCCTAATCCCTGTACGTTTTAAGGTTCGAACTTGTGACTCAGCCTCTTTAACAGCCCCCCAACTGTGCCTCCTAATCCCTGTACGTTTTAAGGGTCGACCTTGTAACTCAGCCTCTTTAACTCTTTAGAAAACATAATTTTTTTCAAATAATTTAAAAAATAAGCTGAGTTTCGTGTTTCAACTTTAAATTCAGTAAATGAAAATTTTCCTCCGATGGGGAATTGAACCCGGGGTTTTCCACCTGACAGTCAAGAGTCTCGACCGCTGGACTCAAGAGACACACTGGTAGTTGTTTTTAGTCAGAGGACTCTATTTTTGACGCAAACAAATACCCACACAACTTGAGATTTTGTTTTTGCAAAACAGGGAAAGAGTAATCAGATTGAGCTGAATTTTCGAGGACAAGCTCCCAGGCCCCAGGAAATCTTATCCTCCAAATTTCAATCCGATCAAACAACGTTAAAGGGGGGTTGTGGGGGGAAAAAATAACATGGGCTATTATAGGAAAACGAGGTTTTTCGTAAATGTAAATTCGGGGGATCATTTTTTCGGTCTGAAAATATCAAAAGGCACTAACAGGTCGAATTCTGCTTTGAATGAGTCCTCATTCAACTGGATCAGTTTCCAACTCTGGCCTGTAGACATGGATAACAAAAAAAAAAGAGAAATGAATTTTAAGTGGCTATATTTGGTTTTTTGAAAACAGGGAAGGAGTGATCGGATTGAGCTGAAATTTCAAGGATAAGCTCCCGGGCCCTAGAAAAGCTTAACCTTATAATTTCAGCTCAATCGGACAACGTTAAAGGGGGGCTGTGGTGGGAGGGTCGAAACTTCCGGCCCAGTTTACCCCATGAAGATAAAGTCGGAGGAGGATGAAATTTTGCATGTTTCTTAGTTTGAGCTTGGGCTACAAAATGCGATCGCCGCCGTCTCTCTGCGACCTCTAGGACCTGAAATCGCTTAACATTGTGTGTGGGTCACCTCTTTATAGAGGCACAAGTGTGCCTCCTTGATACTTAAAATTACAGCCATACTTAAAATAAGGTTAAAATACATACTTTGCGATGAATGCTAAATTATTGTGGCACAAAAACATCCGAAAAATGGTCTAATCAAAACGATGCTGTTCTTTCTGCATCAAAAAATGGAATAACCTAGCAAGATCCATTCATTGTTACGTGAAAAAATCCGGTTTGATTTTTCAGAGGCATGTAAATTAAGCTGTCTATAGCAAAGGCCATAAGGCTTTAATGTTTTATTATTATTAATTTAAAAATACCTTACATAAAAATAATTTTCTAAGAAGAGTAAAGAGCCATATTGAACTCAGAACCAGCAGAAATTAATTCCTATTATAGTTAAAATTCAAAAAGACCAGAAATTACTGTTAAAGGAATAAACAAAACCCCGAACGAACAGAAATTAAAATTAACTATCTTACAAACGTAAAGATAACCGGTGTAGGCATAAATAAATGAATAAATCTTATATAGCTTCAATATTTTTTATTACTTTCCCCCTGGAGCTGCTTTATATGCAAGGGTTAAAAATACCATTTTGTTAAAAATAGTTGAAAGGTTCAGTAACAAAACTTTGGCATCGACAAAACCCCCCAGGGCCCGGGGGCAGGAAGGGATTCTCGTATAAACTTCAGAGAGGGCTCATTTGATTGGAAATTGGAAGTTCTAGTCCAGCTCTTGAGAGTCAAAATTGATCGAAGGGCAAACCCCCCCACCACACGCCCTTTTTCCCCACCCCTTCCTTTGAACTAATTCTGTTTATACCTGAAAGTCCAATGAGGGTTAAAATGTTTTGGTATTAAAACACACCTATTAGGCATCTGCTCTCCTCCCTAACAAGGAAAGAAACAGAGAGTGTAAGGCAGTGGCGGATCCAGGGGAGGGGACACTCCTCCACAACCGTCAAGGCAAGGGTTTTAAGTTATACCTTGGGGGCATATAAGGTCTTTATAGAAGGCGGTGTCGTAGAAGCTTCAAAAAAGGGTCATTCGATTGGAAATTCAAAGAGCTAGTGCCCTTTTTAATAGTCGAAAGTGATTTGAGGGCAACTAACCCCCCTTTCAAGCCCACCTTTTCCCCAAACTCATCCAATCAAAATTTTGAGACAGCCATTTTATTAAACGTAGTTTTAAGTTCTGGAACTTAGGTCTTTGAGGATGACAACTCCCTCACAGCCCTCAGGGCAAGGGTTGTAATTTAAGGATTCTCCGAATCCTTCCCATTATTTCTTACGGAAGGGATGCTCTTATAAACTTTAGAGAGGGCTCATTTGACTGAAAATTGAAAGTTCTTGTTCATTTTTTAAGAGTCAACAGAGATGGGCGGGTAACTAGCCCCCCCCTCTCCTCCAAGCCCTAAATGCATCAGATCAAAATTTTGAGATAGACATTTTGTTAAAATAGTTCAAAGTTCTGATAACAAAAAACTCCGGTGTCGAAACAGCCCACCAGGGCCCGGGGGTAGGCGTTTTAAGCTGTGCTCTGGGGCATAACTTATTAAGGGGGGTTTATAACTTATGGGAAGGGTTTTTTGTATGGGAAGAACACATAGGAAATCTATTATAATTATCCAGTTATAAGGTTAAAATACATACTCTGTGATAGATGCAAAATTGCTTTGGCACACAAAATCCTGTTAAGGTCAATTCCAAACAGTCGTGATGCCTTTGTGTCAGCAAGTAAAATGGTCTAAACCCCCTTATTGGAGCTATTTTTTCAATCCATTCATTGTTGTCAATTGTTGTCCACAAGTTATGCAAGCTGTCTATTGTTCATATATAAGGTTTTTATCAAAGATGTAATCGTATAGACTTTTAAAAAAGCCTCATTAGATTTCAATTTAAAATTCAAGATCTGTTTTTTAAAGTCAAGAATAATCGGACAGTAAGTACCCCCCCCCCCCCATGCCATAAAAACTTGAAACTTTTTGCAATCAAAAACGAACAAAAAAAAATTAAAAAAACTTTCGAAAAATAAGTTTTTCAAAGAAAAGTAAAGGCCATTTTAAACTTAAGCTCAGTAGATACAAATACCTGTTAAAATTAAAACTCAAAACGACCAGAAATTGCTATTAAATAAACAATCATAGCAAAAAAACATACAACAAGTAATAATATAAATGAATAAATAGATCTTAAGGCGAGTAATGCTTAGATTGAATATGAAAATCAAGCTTCAAACGAAAACAAGTATTTTGCTATTAAAGTATAAATGAAACTTAAAACGAACAGAAATTAAATACACAATCAATGCAAACAAACATACAATATATATTAATGTAAATGAATAAATAAATCTTAAAACGAGTGAAACTTAAATTGAATATGCAAATCAAGTTTGAATCGAATAAAAATAACCTCAAACAAGAGTTTGGGTATCGCCTCACTGCAGAAGCCTAAAACCTACTGCGTCATTGGCGCTTTACTGAAAACGAATTATATTACAAATATTTTCTGTTTTGCTTAATATTGAAAATAAATATTAAAATTTCAGTAAAATTTTGAACTGATGAACTCTTAGCAATTAATATCATTATGCATCAAATATTCAGTTTAATTTATTAGTTCTTTTCAAGATTGGTCAAAACAAATACAGTTTCACTACAAACAAAATTTGGATACTGCCCTCTTTTTTAACTGTAAAAACCTAAAGCCTTCTGCGTCATTGGTGCTTCACTGAAAACGAAGAACTTCTTGATTACAAATTTATTATTTTCCAGTTCTTACAGCATTGAAAATGAAAATAAAACTACAGTGAAAAAAAATCTTGAACTGATGGATCTTTCAACAATTAATATCATTATATATCTAATATTCAATTTGAATTTGTTTATACTTTCCAAGACTGTTCAAGACTCATATAGTTTTGCCATTTTTTTTAACTCTGCCATTTTTTCTAACTAATCGTGTTAGTTTTTTATAGAAACATTCTATAACTTCTAGGCATTTCTATTTGAGCATAAAACTGCACCTCAAACTTTTTGGAACATGCATTTTCTTGCATGAAACACCAAAATATAATAAAATGTCAAGTTTCAGACTGTTCCACCACTCGCAAGCAAGTGCCACTGGTATTTTTGAATCCGCATGGTCAATTTAGGGGGTGGAGGGTAGGCTAATTCTCGTAGCAGCCCCATTCCATCGGGGTATGATTCACATTTTCAACACCTGGCGTCCGGACTATCATATAATCTACCAAGCATACAACTACCCCATATCAGTATCAATAAATAAATGAAACCCAAAACGAACAAAAATTAAAATAAATATTAGAGTCAAACTCAAAACAAGCATAAATTAATATGAGTAGGGTTCAAAACCCCTATGCTTTCTAAAAGCCAGAATATAATTTGTACTTTACTGAAAAAAAATTCAAATGAGTTTACTGAAAAAAAATGTGCATTGTCAATTTAATATACATATGCTGATATTTATTCCCTAAAATATTAATTAATTTTTGATTTCTTAAAGTTACAAAAGTGAAAACATTTCAAAGAATTGTTTTCAGTAAAGCGCCAATGACGCAGTAGGTTTTAGGCTTCTGCAGTGAGGCGATACCCAAACTCTTGTTTGTAGTTACTTGTATTCGATTCAAACTTGATTTGCATATTCAATTTAAGTTTCACTCGTCTTAAGATTTATTTATTCATTTACACTAATATATATTGTATGTTTGTTCTCATTGATTGTTTATTTAATTTCTGTTCGTTTTAAGTTTCATTTATACTTTAATAGCTAAATATTTGTTTTCGTTTTAAGCTTGATTTTCATATTCAATTGAAGCATTACTCGCTTTAAGATCTATTAATTCATTTATAGTATTACTTGTTGTATGTTTTTTGCTATGATTGTTTATTTAGATTCAGTTCGTTTTGGGTTTCATTTATTATTTAAGATTAATATCTGGTCAGTTTTATTCTTTAATTCAAAATTTTATTTTATAACAATATCATAGTTTTAAAAATGTCTTTAATTTTATTTTAAAAAAATAATTTTATGAAAATTTTTTTAATTAATTACTTACAAAAGCAGTCTCCTTTCAAATGAGCTCCTAAACATCACTTGATGATGTTTTGCTCCATGCCCACTAGCGGCAAATAAAAGAAGGAGGAGAAGAGTAAAAAAGGGACACATCACTGCATCCCCTGAGAAAAAATTGAATTTTCAAAATATTTACTTTGAAGAAAATAAAAATAAAATAAAAAATAAAATAAAAAGAAAATAAAAATTTATTTTCTTTTTGCTCATGATGGGTTACTGTAATTTTATGTACAGGGTCTTAGGCCTTGGAGATTCTAGTGGTGGAGTTTTGTTTTGATCCGACATCGTTTTCGAAAGGTTTTAGGTGGTTTTTCGACATTCACGTAAATCTGTGCTCACAATAATGTTTTGCCATAAAAATTAATCGAAGTAGTAGTTACCATTCTTGAATATACTTCAAATGGCAGTTCATCCTCACTTGACAGTTTTTTTTTGTCTTGGTAACTACAGGTTATAGTTAGTTCCTGTTAGAACGCCCACAAGGAGGCAATCATGATCTTGGTTATTCCTGTGATTTTCCTTCTGCTTCTGTCGATGTCACAAATAAAAATGCCCTTCTTGAAACAAATTTTTTTTAGCGTAGCGCCAATAACGGTAATCCCTGCTTTTTTGCCAATTTATTATTAGATTGTAAATTCTCTATAGCTTGATTGTTCATTGTAATTTCTGTTCTCTTTAGGTCTTACTTATTTGTTTATAGGGATTTCTGTTTGTTTCAATTTTGAGTAATTAACTTTTTTGAGTATTTTTTTTTAGTAATTCTAATTTCAGTAATAAAATTTATTTCTGCTCGTCTTTGGTTAATTTAGCTCTTTACTTTTACTAATAATCCTTCTTTTTTGGAAGTTATTTTCTTATTACTCACTTTGATAATCAAGATTACAGGAATGAACTATTGAAAGTAGATTGATTATTTTATAAGTAATGGTGCTTCAAGGTTTCATCAATTTTTTACTTAATCATTTCAATTTAATCATTAAATTTAATCATTTCCAAGAGAAACTTTTGAGACAAGTTTAGTTTTTGTTCATTCAGTAATACCATTCATTTAAAGATTATTCTATTTATCCAGAGTATCATCTGTTATATTTGTTTGATGTTATTTTTCAGTTTAGGTCTTTTTTGCTTCTGGGTTTCATTTATTCCTTGATAGGGATTTTTGTTCCTTTTGGGTTTAAATTTCGAATACTTTTCAAGGTTGAAAGTGAAGGGCAATGCCAAATTCTCACTTAAATATAGGTTATCTTACATATAATCTGATCTACAGGGCGATCCTTTCCAGCTTCCACTCTTTGAGACTAAAACATTGAAGACTACCAGGAGGTAAGAAATACAACAATTTAAAAAATATAGATGGCTTCCAGAAAAACCCAAAGGTTAAAACACAAATTTTTAGGGTAGTCATTTAAGCCTTCATCATTCTTGAATTCTACACCAGGAGCAGTGTGGACGCATTAATTTGAAGATGAAGTCCTTACTTAGTTTTATTTGCTTTAAACAATAAATTCTTTAGTAATTATTTTTAGTAAGCCACAACTCAAGGTTTAGCTTAAAGAGTGGAGGGAACCTAAAGAGGCTGCCGACCTCCTTATCTATACGACAATTTTGCCTAGTTAAAGCTTTAATATCTTCCATATTTTCGTTTGAAATGATTGGGTTTTTTTTCTTAAATTAATTATACAAAGAGTCAATTTTGAGGAACTAGAAGCAAGTGAGAAACTCCTAGCCAAAGAAAACTGATGCTCAGATTTAACATTCAAACATAAGTTTTATTTTAAAAAAGCATAAATAGTCTGTATTTCGTTCCACTCAACTTTATGAACGTTTCACTAAAAAAAACATAATAAATATTTTAGGTAGTAAGTTTCTAAGAGCTAAAAGGTCCAAAGTTTCTAGAAATGTTTAAGGAGTCTTACTCTGTATGTCTTCTGTTTCTCTCTTCCTATCTATTTCTTTTTAGATGAAATAGCAGCACAATATTCAGCTTCTGTGATTTTTTTACGTTCTACCTATTGATACTTTCCAATTATCTGTTCAAGTTTTTCCTTTGATACTAAAGACTCAACGAACAATTTGAGCATTTGTTGGAATAGTTCATCATGTCTATTCGTCAACATCCTTCCACGTCTGACAACGTCAATCCCAAATTTCGGTAGCAGCGTTTGCTCCCAAAATTCAATACTTTTATATACCCAGTTTGGCAAACTGTCATATTTCCCTTTAACCGCCTTGTTACCGAATATAATTGGCCATACTGTATTAATAACTATGACATAAATAAATACGTCCCATACTGCATCATAATAAAATCCGATCGCATCGACTTCCCCTTTCTCTCCTAATTCATCCATCAGTAGATCTGGTAAACCAAAGAGTTCCCCAATAGCAGATATAGCCTTTTGTATAGATTTTTGTATTTCTTGTAAATAATTCTGCCTTACTGAAATGAACTAATCGACCTGATCAGAATAGTTAGTTGGTATTGTTCTTCTAAAACTGTTTTCTTGATTTACATAACTTGTTGGTCCGACGCTTTTTGAAATTGTGTCACTTTTTAAATTTTCGTCATACTTCCAATTTTGATGTCCTGAGTCACCTAAAGTCTCTTTATGATACTTTTTGTTTTTTACTAAAGACAATTGAGAAGGAGTCTTATGAGTAGTGCCAGCATTGTTGGACTGTGTTACGTCAAATTCTAGTTTTTTCATTGATATTTTACCTGGTTCCGTCTTTGGTATTTCGTAGTTACGTACTCTTGATAATACCGGTTTTGATCCTGTGACGTTTTGTTGAGCAGAGTTTAGGTTAATGTAAGGAGGAAGTTTCACTTTGTCTTCTTTTGCTTGGTAGTGCTTCTTATGATCTCCTCTTTGTATATATCTGGGAGTTGTTTGATATACTTGACCAACTCTGATGGAGCCTGCCTCCTTCATTTCTAATGTCTCAGCCAATTTTCGTCTTGCTGGAAGCTGGTGCTTTGAATTTTCACTATGACGCTGGAGATGGTAGCTTGATGAAACTGAAGAACCAAAAGTAAATTTAGCCTGGAGTTTTAGACTGATAAAATGGAGGGGCTAGATTTATTTTTTTTATTTGATTATTATTATAATGATGAGAGAAAGGTTGACGATTTTCAGTTTTCATTAAACCACCTGGTGATATGTCTGAATTCCTTGAAACTGTCGTTTGTTCATGCTTTATTGGAGTTGCAACTTTAAGGATTCTTGAAGATAAGTATGAGTGAGATACGTTTCCTCTAGAAAACATTTGACTACTTCTATTTAAATTTCTATTTAAGTTAAAGTTTGTTCGCTCCAACCTTCCTGCAGGGGAGTCTGTTGCTCGCATAATTGGTAGAGTTACATATAAATGTCTTCTTGACAAATTTTCTTCACCAGAACTTACCCTTTGATAGTCCAAATTATCGTAGTCCAAGGTCTTCTTTTCTATCGACCCGCCATTTACTGCTGTATTTAGCCTTTGGGGATTATGTTCACTTCTAGGCTGATGATCAAATTTATTTTCAAATTCTCTTGCAGAACTGAAGTTGGATTTTGCCATTTTTCTAGATCTATTGGAAACAAAGTCTTTAAGCTTTGCCTTAAAAACACTTCCGTCAATGAATCGTCGCTTTAAATTACGTATATTGAAGCCCCATTTGTCTCTCGTTTTTCTTACTTTCCGAGAATAAGACATTGGTAACATTAAAGTTGTTTTTTTAGAAGATCTAGAAGATTCACCCAGTTCTTGGTTAACCTTCATATAATCAGGTAAAAGTTTACTCAAGCTTCTCCCACCACTGAATTCAGGATCACCGAATGAAATAACTGTTTGTGGAATATTTTTTGAAGCGTTAACATTTGCCGCTCTGATACATAACAGAAGAAACACAGTAACTCCGAGCATTCCTGTAAAATATAAAATCAAAAGTACAAATTCATGTCAGAGGGGAGGGGGGGGGATAAAAATAACTTATTGCAAAACCAAAATGTAAAATCAACAACTATTTTAAAGATATTCAAGACCATCGTCTATATTGATTTTAGATTAGAGCGGATTCAGGGTTCTCATAATTCAAGTGTTGATTTGTTCAGATTTGATTGACTTGATGCTTAAATAGGATTTTTTTTCAACTGAAAGCAAGGAGCAACATTAAAAGTTATAATGAACAGAAATTATTCTGCATAGGAGGGGTGTTGCCCTTTTCTTAATACCTCGTAATTTCTTAGTAAGTTTATAGTATTTCTAAGAAATTGTTTTATTCTAACTAAACGGCCCTTGTGTTTCAGGAGTTGTTCTTAAAGAATTGGGACAAAAATCTAAACTTTGTGGGGATCATGTTATTCCAAAAGGTATACTTGATAGACCTTTCATCTATGCTGAACAAAATGGCTATGTCAAAATTTTGATCAGACGACTTTGGGGGGAAAGGGCTGTAAGAGCCCTTTCTTTTTGGGATTTTCCCCTCCTTTTTCGAAAATCAAGCAAATTTTTTCAGGCTCTTAGCTTTTGATGGATAACACTAAACTTAATGAATATTACATATTTGGAATCAACATTAAAATTCTTTTGACGTACCTGTTGATATCAAAATTTGGTGTTTCCGGTTACTATTGAGTCGAGTCACTCCTTATTTACCGTTCGTTACATGAAACTGTTTGAAACGTAAGACCAGAAAGTCAAATTTATTCATGACGGTTGCAAAACCAATAAGAATGTCATTAAAAAATCAAAATCTTCACCTGTCATCAATTCTGTAGAAAGTGTTCAATAAAAAGAGGGAAGTAGACTCACATGTGGGAGGGGTCTTAGTGTTCTTTTATTTAAGCAATTACTTAATGGGACCGACAGTATTTTGAAAAATACCTGTGAAACAAAAAATCAATGTTAGATTATTTTCTGGCGGATGGAGGAATGGACGAGGGCAAAAACGAAAAAAAAACTATTGTGATATCGAAATATGCAGCTGGCGGCAATCTTCAAGTCTTCCAGAATCTTGGGGAAGGAGAGGGTCTGTCGTTTTATTTCAATAGTAATTACATCTACAACATAGTTTCTTGATATGCCTAGCAAATGTAATATGAAAAGAATCAATGTTTTAAGAACTAAAATCAGGAAGAAGTAAGTGATATGTGACATTAAGCGCATGTTTTGAACGCTATGCACACAAATGTCATATGATATGACTTTACAATAAAGGTTATAAGTATTTATACCCCAGACAAATTAATAATTACATAACTATGTTTATATTTTATTCTGTAATTTTAGATTTAATTTGTAATAATTTTATTTAGTTAATTGCAAGTGCGGTTGTAGGGTAGAAGAAAATTCCATGGCTTTTTTAAACTAAAATGATTCCAATTTGGATAATTTCCTCGTCTGTCCACTGTTTCCAGCTCATATTCATATTTTCTAACTGACATTATCATTCTTTTACAAGACAATTTTTAAAAAGTTTTCCAATTAAAAAAAAAAACTTTTCAAGACAAGTTAAAAGCAAACTAAAATCAAAGACGGGTAGAAAGGAGTAACTGAACAGTTGAAACATAAAACGAACAGAAATTATCATCAAAGAAGAAGCGAAACCCAAAACAGCGTAGACAGAGTATTAGATAAAATAAATTAACACATCATACACACAATAACGAAGCATCAAACATAAAATATATTAATTAAGACGATATATCAACTAAGCAGAAATTACATCGATTGATCATGTAATTTCTCGTACTTAAATAGAAGATCAGACATAATAAAATAGGAGACGTTGCTATAGATGAATCCTTAAACCAACAGAAATGAAAATGGATTACCAAGACAGACTTAAAACAAACAAAATCCATAACAAGCATGACTAAGGCTACCGTAACCTAAATCTTTTAAAGGCCAGAGTGTCAACGCAAAACCTGAGTCACCTTTTTGTGTAAAATTATAGGCAAATTCGTGTGAAAGTGAAGAATTTTTAAGTTGCAGCAGTTCCAACAAGTAAATGCTCTGCTTCTATTCGGTTAAATCGCTTATCTCTGTCTTCTCTTTTGTATCTACCAAAGCCGGATTTTTTAAGCGAAAAATTCTTCGTGCTAGCCTTTTTGTACTTAAAAGTTTTGTTCTTAAAGTACAAAAAATCAGCGTTGAAACATTGTATACTGAGCGTAATACTAACAATAATCAAAATTCAAAGAATTAAACGAATACTGAGGTAAAAATGTATTTAAAGAAGGAAATAAATAAAATTAGGTATTGTCTGTTTCACAGTGTTTTATTAGTTCCAAGCCGCTTTGTGAATTTACAACTGTTACTTCTCATTTTCCGTCTCTTTTGACAGTGTTTCTGAAACTGTCGGCGAAATTTACTGCTGAAAGCCTTCCTGCTGTAGCCTTCTAGTCTACAAGATATATTAATGGCGTTCAAAACATAATACAAAATGCACTTGTATAAAAAAACAATATAACATCACACATTAATATATGAATGCAAGATATCATAAAGCTTATGAAAAGGTTACAGAAAAGTTGGTACAATCCCATTTTGCGGGCCTCTCTCAAGAAGTCAAACAAGAGATGCGACAGTCAAGCGGGAGAGATTTGTTGAAAAAACTGTTTTTACAAGATGATTCAAGACACTGCTGTAGGGAAATATATTGTATAGCGTGGTTTTAAGATATTTAAAGTGTTGTTGTTTGGACTTTAGATGGGGAAAAGGGTACCTAGATTAGGTTAGATTAGGTTACGTATTTAATATATAAACTTGCTTGGCAATTTAAAAAGCTTTGTTTTAAGTATAATCAGCTTTTACATAAGTATATTAAAAGTTATCAAGATATCTTGAATGATATTTTACGGTAACTTGTTGACGGAATTGGTTTATCTTCCCGGTTGTTGAGGGTTGGATTGTGACACCTGTGGTAAAGATTATGGTGGAATATTCGGAATTTAATTCTTAGAATTTGAGTGAAAGTGAAATTGTTCCGGGTGGAGGACTAGTGGTATTTATTTGTTTGTATTTAAATCGGTTGAAGTTCGGCTCTCAGTGTTATTTGAAGGTTGGTTAAGAATGTTGGAAAAAATTTTTCTGAGGTATATATTTTTATTCTTTGGATGTTTTGGATTTTGTTTATGTTTATTCCATTGGTGGTACTATATAGGGGTATGCCAGATTATGGCATGGCGCGCTCAATTGCCTGGGTAATGAAATTTAAGCGCCGAAACCCATTTAGGCAATGAGTTTTCATCTGACGAGCCCCGATATATGGTGATCACCTTGGGAATATAATGTTTTTGTAGATTTAAGGTGCTATAGCTTGGTTTTGGAACATAGACGTATTCTTATTGATGCTGATTTTGCTCTATTTTGGACTTGATTTTCGGACTGTCGGATTGGTTATACTGTTTTGTCCTGGGGAACTGGATGGATGAGTAGGGTCTAGACCTTGTTCAAGTGCTCATTTATTTCAGTTACTAAAGTAGGAAGACAGTTTTTTTTTTTTTTTTTTTTTTTTTTTTTTTTTTTTTTTTTTTTTGCCAGGTGATTACCGTAATACACTATATGTAATGCTTTACCCCCCACCCCTTAATGTGCAAATATATAGCCCAAATTTGTTTCTACACTATTACATAGTCATCCTATTTTATTTTATTTTATTAGCATCAACCAAACTTGAATTTTAGAGAGACCCGCAAAATGGGATAGTACCAAAAAGTTTTATAATGCTTTGGTTACATAACTTTCCTTAAAACACTCAAACCTGCCCAAGTTTGACTTTACTGTCTGTACTAGCTCCACGTTACAACCGTTCAAGTGGAATTCCTCCAGCTTTCTTGAAGAAAAAAAGTTCAAGCTCAAATAATTACTTTATAGGAAAAAATGGCTTTCAATACCGTTAGCCAAGTGCCCAGTTAAATTTTTCCGTTTAATGGACGGACTTTCAAAAATCTTTAAGGAGGAAGAGATCAAGGAAAACAAGTCAAGGTTTTGTTCTGAATATTCCAATCAAGTCTTTATGGGCTAGACTCCTTCCCATCTTCTTTTTCTGCCCCAGCCCTTGCGGATACTTTTGGGGCGAATGTTTTCTTATAATTTAGAATAGCATCTCAATAGCTTGCAGGTTGCATAAATTTTTGCCTTACCATTGGGTAAGGCAAAAGGTAAGTAGCCATCAGGCGTTTCTGTTGGTTTCTTATGGAATTAATATAATAATTAATTTTATATATATCTTAGTTCATAAGATATATATTCATTTTATTTCATATTTTGTTTCATATTCCACTATATAATTACTATATCTCTCACTTCACTTCAAGTGCTCAAATAATCCTTTTTAAATAAAAAAAACTTCAGAGCTCTAAATGGGCACAAATATTTTCTACCCTAAAACCAAAGGCGTGTAAAGCAAATAGTCTTGTTTTTGTTCGACCCTAAAAACAAAGGAACCTAGATTATTTTATTAAAATCTTCCATGGCAAAACGAGTTTCCAGTAACCTGTAACACCCCTGTCGATTTGACTGCATGGATTCAATTGATTCAAATTTTACTTCATTTCTTCTGCATTGCACTCACATCATTCCATTTATTTTTTCTAACTTTGTATTTATTTAGGTATCAATAAAGTTGGTACACTAAAAAAATGGCTGGATGGTCAGACAGATTAAATTAAAAAGAATTTAAAAGATATACGTTTTTTATTCATACATAATTCATATTTATGTGTGCACTCAATAGATTTTCATGGCAGATAAGCCGAAATAGACAAATTAAATTCTGTTGAAAATTTGAACGCTTTGCTACAGAAAATGGTAAGAAATACAGCGGATACTTCTTCAAGTATTACCAAATTATTCATAGCTAAATGCAGTTAGGCAGATGGTTTTCCCTTAGAAAAAAAAAACAGAATAACTAGAAGAAAATCAAATCATATTATCTCACAAGTTAACCCTAAGATATATTCACAATTTATATATTTATCTTTTTGATATGTTGTTATAGGCTTTGCTATTATATTTTGCTAATGTGTTATCTAATTTGCTAATATTTATGGTATTTTCTATACAATATAAATTCGCTAGAAATCATGCCTGGATTTGGTATAAGAAATTTAACGTCATTTTTGGCTGTCAACATGGTGACTTTTCTTCGAAGATGAGTAATTAAATTTCCCTAAAGGTATTTCACAAGACACTCAATTATATTGCAAAGCCAGTGGAATATACCCCAAATTAACAGCAACATTCTGAAATCCACCAAATTTTCTCAAATGTTCTCAACAATGTTCTAAAATCCACTTTTAGACAATCAACGAGAACACTGTTAATACTTTCATGAATCGTTAGAAAATCGTTAGAGTAGTCGTTGAGAAAACCCTTAAAAAGTAGATGTGAAACATCAAATATTTAAATACACTCTTCACTCTTTAATCCTTAGAATACTTTGTAACGCAGCCAAAAATTAAAAAATATTTGAGTATGCTTCAAAATACCAGGACATACTGCAAACCGGACAAAAAATCTCCTTAAACGATTTCCAGCTTTTTAAAATTAATTAGAAATTTGGCGATGCTTTCATTAATCGTTAAAAAGCTGTTAATTTATCATTAGGAAAATCTTCGAATACCTCGCCGAGAACTTTAGAATCTTAGAACATACAATAAAATATCAGGAACAACCCGACAAATAATCTCCATGAAATGCTCTTCAGACTTTGGGAAACTAATCGAAAATCACTAATACTTTAATTAATCCTAAAAAATCTTTAATATGTAGCTAAAAAATCTAAAGTCTTTGAGCATTCCTCGAAATAAGAGGAATAACCAGACAAACAATCTCCTCGAAACACATTATATGTTTCAGAAGAACAATCAGAAAATCGTTAATATTTTAATTAATTATTAAAATGGTTAAAATAATGCTAAATTAACTTACATAAATAAAGTTATACGTAGCCAAGAAATTAGAAATTATTGAAAGCGCCTCAAATTAACGTGAACAATCCTTTAAACAATCTCCTCAAAACACTCTTCAGATGCTAAAAAATTCATAGGCAAATGGTTATTACTTTAATTAATCATTAAAAACAGTTTAAAAATTCGTTAAATTAATTGCTAAGACAATCGTTTATGATAGCGGAGGAATTTAAAACGTATCTTGGATTAAAAGGGACAACACGAAAAGCAATCTATCCAAAGTGCTCTTCAGCCTTTAGAAAATTAACAACAAAATTTTAAGGCTTTAATCAATCATTTTCAGTAGTTGGGCTATTGGTTAAAAAAGTCGTTATTACGTAGCCAATAAATTAAAAATATTTGAACATACCTCATATTAATAGGAAGAAGTCGACAAATAGTCTCCTCAAAACAGTCTTCAGCTCTTAGAAGCTTAGTGAGGAAATCATTAATTCTTTGACCAATCATCAGATCATCACTTACGTCACGTTTTGTAATAGTTGTTCTGACATGTGACTTTAACTTTTGCAGATGTAGCTTATTACCAAGTTTCCTTACCCATGGCTTAGGCCTTATTCTGACACCTCTTACCAAGATATAAGTAAATATAATATTTTCTATTATAGTCAAGGCAAGTTGATGACCTATTAGTCGCCAATTACCATCATAGATGTAGCCTTCGGTGAAATTGTCTGGAAGTTTTATATCCTTTTCATTCGTGTAACCAAGGAAGTATAGCGACATCTGTTGCATCCAAGTCTCTATAGTGTCCTCAAGGGACTCTTCAGCATTGGCTTCAAAAGTTTTTTCTTTGGGTTTTTTGGGTGTATTTACTTTGCTGCTAGGCTTTGAAGCTAAATGCTTGTAATTACCATTATTAACTAATAAATTATTTGGTATCACTCCTAAATTATTGGAACCAAAATCACTTCTTCTTGTATTTTGATTATTTTTAACGTTCCGGAGTGCGACTTTTTCAAGGCCTGAATGCATCTTTTTCAAAACACTCGGCTTGCCTTGATTTGGCTTCCGTTTGGTATTTATGTTTCTAGCTGTGTCAACTTTGTAACTTTCTACGTTTCTACGGTCGAAATACATCCTGTTTAAAAAAGATTTTGTGTTCTGACTTGACTTAGATCTGATATCCTTCAGATTACTCCGGAAATTTCCAATTTTATAAGCTTCTGTTATCCCATCTCCCATGGAGGAAAGGACAACAAGTAGAAATACAAGTTCCATTCCTAGATTTAAAATTCATAAGTATCATTATAGTACGATACGAGTGGCTCTGTTAATCAACCCGAAGGTGCAAGCAGCGGGGTAAGAGTTTTTGTTTCTCAACTGAACGCTTTAGAAGCTTGCCCTCTAATTTCATTGAATTCAAGCAAATATTTACGCTAAGGCTTCAGTTTTTATCTCAAGGTTTAAAAAGGAACGTAATGCGATAAAAGTATAACTCAAAATAACATATATACAATAATATATAAACGTAACACGGAACAATTAACAAAAATTGCATAATATGAGTTGAGGCTCATCCAAATCATGGGCCAGGGGGCTCACCATTCCACAATCTATGAAAGCAATCCTGCAATAACTAAAAATATAAAGTGTTTTTGAGTATTTTAACGTCTTCCACAACTCAAACGGTCCAACATTCTACAGCCCAAAGAGTTTCTCTAATCTCGTAAATTGGGAACAGAGGAGATAAGTGAATTTCTGCCCCGTATTGGATGAGTCGCCATCCTCACCCTCCCCCACTTCTACTGTCTATGCTAAAGTTTTCTTCTTTATGCCCACTACGCTGTCCCCACTCCACAGAATTCAATAAGGTAAAGTTTTGTATGGGAAGAATACATAGTAAATCTATTATAAAATACTTAAAATTACAGCCATGTTTAAAATAAGGTTAAAATACATAAAATACATACATACTAAAAATGGTCTAATCAAAACGATGCTGTTCTATCTGCATCAATAAATGGAATAACCTAGCAAGATCCATTCATTGTTACGTGAAAAATGTCAGGTTTGATTTTTCAGAGGCATGTAAATTAAGCTGTCTATAGCAAAGGCCATAAGGCTTTAATGTTTTATTATTATTAATTTTAAAAAACCTTACATAAAAATAAGTTTTCTAAGAAGAGTAAAGAGCCATATTGAACTCAGAACCAGCAGAAATTAATTCCTATTATAGTTAAAACTCAAAAAGACCAGAAATTACTGTTAAAGAATAAACAAAACCCCGAACGAACAGAAATTAAAATTAACTATCTTACAAACGTAAAGATAACCGGCGTAGGCATAAATAAATGAATAAATCTTATATATCTTCAATATTTTTCATTACTTTCCCCCCAGAGCTGCTTTATATGCAAGGGTTAAAAATACCATTTTGTTAAAAATAGTTGAAAGGTTAAGTAACAAAACTCTGGCGTCGAAAAAACCCCCCAGGGCCCGGGGGCAGAAAGGGATTCTCGTATAAACTTCAGAGAGGGCTCATTTGATTGGAAATTGAAAGTTCTAGTCCAGCTCTTAAGAGTCAAAACTGATCTAAGGGTAACCCCCCCCCCCCACACGCCCTTTTTCCCCAGCCCTTCCTTTGAACTAATTCTATTTATACCTGAAAGTCCGATGAGAGTTAAAATGTTTTGGTATTAACACACACCTATTAGGCATCTGCTGTCCTCCCTAACAAGGAAAGAAACAGAGAGTGTAAGGCAGTGGTGGATCCAGAGGAGGGGACACTCCCCCACTACCCTCAAGGCAAGGGTTTTAAGTTATACCCTGGGGGCATATAAGTTTTTTATAGAAGGCGGTGTCGTAGAAACTTCAAAAAAGGCTCATTCGATTGGAAATTCAAAGGGCTTTAGTGCCCTTTTTAATAGTCGAAAGTGATTTGAGGGCAACTAACCCCCCTCTCACGCCCACCTTTTTTCCAAACACATACAATAAAAATTTTGAGACAGCCATTTAATGGAACGTAGTCTTAAGTTCTGGAAATTAGGCCTTTGAGGATGACAACTCCCACCCAGCCCTCGGGACACGGGTTGTAATTTAAGGATTCTCCGAATCCTTCCCATTATTTCTTATGGAAGGGATGCTCTTATAAACTTTAGAGAGGGCTTATTTGACTGAAAATTGAAAGTTCTTGTTCATTTTTTAAGAGTCAAAAGAGATGGGAGGGTAACTAGCCCCCCCCCCTCCTCCAAGCCCTAAATGCATCGGATAAAAATTTTGAGATAGACATTTTGTGAAAATAGTTCAAAGTTCTGAGAACAAAAAACTCCGGTGTCGAAACAGCCCACCAGGGCCCGGGGGTAGGCGTTTTAAGTTTTGCCCTTGGGCATAACTTATTAAGGGGGGTTTATAAATTATGGGAAGGGTTTTTTGTATGGGAAGAACACATAGGAAATCTATTATATTATCCAGTTGTAAGGTTAAAATACATACTCTGTGATAGATGCAAAATTGCTTTGGCACACAAAATCCTATTAAGGTCCATTCCAAACAGTCGTGATGCCTTTGTGCCAGCAAGTGAAATGGTCTAAGCCCCCTTCAGTAATGTCATTCATTTAAAGATTATTTTATTTATCTAGAGTATCATCTGTTATATTTGTTTGATGTTATTTTTCAGTTTAGGTCTTTTTTGCTTCTGGGTTTCATTTATTCCTTGATAGGGATTTTTGTTCCATTTGGGTTTAAATTTTGAATACTTTTCAAGGTTGAAAGTGAAGGGCAATGCCAAACTCTCACTTAAATATAGGTTATCTTACATATAATCTGATCTACAGGGCGAGCCTTTCCAGCTTCCACTCTTTGAGACTAAAACATTGAAGGCTACCAGGAGGTAAGAAATACAACAATTTAAAAAATATAGATGGCTTCCAGAAAAACCCAAAGGTTAAAACACATCTTTTTAGGCTAGTCATTTAAGCCTTCATCACTCTTGAATTCTACACCAGGAGCAGTGTGGACGCATTAATTTGAAGATGAAGTCCTTACTTACTTTTATTTGCTTTAAACAATATATTCTTTAGTAATTATTTTTAGTAAGCCACAACTCAAGGTGTAGCTTGAAGAGTGGAGGGAGCCTAAGGAGGTTGCCGCCCTCCTTATCTATATGACAATTTTGCCTAGTTTAAGCTTTAATATCTTCCATATTTTCGTTTGAAATGATTGGGTTTTTTTTCTTAAATTAATTATACAAAGAGTCAATTTTGAGGAACTAGAAGCAAGGGAGAAACTCCTAGCCAAAGAAAACTGATGCTCAGATTTAACATTCAAATATAAGTTTTATTTTAAAAAAGCATAAATAGTCTGTATTTCGTTCCACTCAACTTTATGAACGTTTCACTCAAAAAAACATAATAAATATTTTAGGTAGTAGGTTTATAAGAGCTAAAAGGTCCAAAGTTTCTAGAAATGTCTTAGGAGTCTTACTCTGTATGTCTTCTGTTTCTCTCTTCCTATCTATTACTTTTTAGATGAAATAGCAGCACAATATTCAGCTCCTGTGATTTTTTTTACGTTCTACCTATTGATACTTTCCAATTATCTGTTCAAGTTTTTCCTTTGATACTAAAGACTCAACGAACAATTTGAGCATTTGTTGGAATAGTTCATCATGTCTATTCGTCAACATCCTTCCACGTCTGACAACGTCAATCCCAAATTTCGGTAGCAGCGTTTGCTCCCAAAATTCAATACTTTTATATACCCAGTTTGGCAAACTGTCATATTTCCCTTTAACCGCCTTGTTACCGAATATAATTGGCCATACTGTATTAATAACTATGACATAAATAAATACGTCCCATACTGCATCATAATAAAATCCGATCGCATCGACTTCCCCTTTCTCTCCTAATTCATCCATCAGTAGATCTGGTAAACCAAAGAGTTCCCCAATAGCAGATATAGCCTTTTGTATAGATTTTTGTATTTCTTGTAAATAATTCTGCCTTACTGAAATGAACTCATCGACCTGATCAGAATAGTTAGTTGGTATTGTTCTTCTAAAACTGTTTTCTTGATTTACATAACTTGTTGGTCCGACGCTTTTTGAAATTGTGTCACTTTTTAAATGTTCGTCATACTTCCAATTTTGATGTCCTGAGTCACCTAAAGTCTCTTTATGATACTTTTTGTTTTTTACTAAAGACAATTGAGAAGGAGTCTTATGAGTAGTGCCAGCATTGTTGGACTGTGTTACGTCAAATTCTAATTTTTTCATTGATATTTTACCCGGTTCCGTCTTTGGTATTTCGTAGTTACGTACTCTTGATAATACCGGTTTTGATCCTGTGACGTTTTGTTGAGCAGAGTTTAGGTTAATGTAAGGAGGAAGTTTCACTTTGTCTTCTTTTGCTTGGTAGTGCTTCTTATGATCTCCTCTTTGTATATATCTGGGAGTTGTTTGATATACTTGACCAACTCTGATGGAGCCTGCCTCCTTCATTTCTAATGTCTCAGCCAATTTTCGTCTTGCTGGAAGCTGGTGCTTTGAATTTTCACTATGACGCTGGAGATAGTAGCTTGATGAAACTGAAGAACCAAAAGTAAATTTAGGTGCTGGAGTTTTAGAGTGATAAAATGGAGGGGCTAGATTTATTTTTTTTATTTGATTATTATTATAAAGATGAGAGAAAGGTTGACGATTTTCAGTTTTCATTAAACCACCTGGTGATATGTCTGAATTCCTTGAAACTGTCGTTTGTTCATGCTTTATTGGAGTTGCAACTTTAAGGATTCTTGAAGATAAGTATGAGTGAGATACGTTTCCTGTAGAAAACATTTGACTACCTCTATTTAAATTTCTATTTAAGTTAAAGTTTGTTCGCTCCAACCTTCCTGCAGGGGAGTCTGTTGCTCGCATAATTGGTAGAGTTACATATAAATGTCTTCTTGACAAATTTTCTTCACCAGAACTTACCCTTTGATAGTCCAAATTATCGTAGTCCAAGGTCTTCTTTTCTATCGACCCGCCATTTACTGCTGTATTTAGCCTTTGGGGATTATGTTCACTTCTAGGCTGATGATCAAATTTATTTTCAAATTCTCTTGCAGAACTGAAGTTGGATTTTGCCATTTTTCTAGATCTATTGGAAACAAAGTCTTTAAGCTTTGCCTTAAAAACACTTCCGTCAATGAATCGTCGCTTTAAATTACGTATATTGAAGCCCCATTTGTCTCTCGTTTTTCTTACTTTCCGAGAATAAGACATTGGTAACATTAAAGTTGTTTTTTTAGAAGATCTAGAAGATTCACCCAGTTCTTGGTTAACCTTCATATAATCAGGTAAAAGTTTACTCAAGCTTCTCCCACCACTGAATTCAGGATCACCGAATGAAATAACTGTTTGTGGAATATTTTTTGAAGCGTTAACATTTGCCGCTCTGATACATAACAGAAGAAACACAGTAACTCCGAGCATTCCTGTAAAATATAAAATCAAAAGTACAAATTCATGTCAGAGGGGAGGGGGGGGGATAAAAATAACTTATTGCAAAACCAAAATGTAAAATCAACAACTATTTTAAAGATATTCAAGACCATCGTCTATATTGATTTTAGATTAGAGCGGATTCAGGGTTCTCATAATTCAAGTGTTGATTTGTTCAGATTTGATTGACTTGATGCTTAAATAGGATTTTTTTCAACTGAAAGTAAGGAGCAACATTAAAAGTTATAATGAACAGAAATTATTCTGCATAGGAGGGGTGTTGCCCCTTTCTTAATACCTCGTAATTTCTTAGTAAGTTTATAGTATTTCTAAGAAATTGTTTTATTCTAACTAAACGGCCCTTGTGTTTCAGGAGTTGTTCTTAAAGAATTGGGACAAAAATCTAAACTTTGTGGGGATCATGTTATTCCAAAAGGTATACTTGATAGACCTTTCAACTATGCTGAACAAAATGGCTATCTCAAAATTTTGATCAGACGACTTTGGGGGGAAAGGGCTGTAAGAGCCCTTTCTTTTTGGGATTTTCCCCTCCTTTTTCGAAAATCAAGCAAATTTTTTCAGGCTCTTAGCTTTTGATGGATAACACTAAACTTAATGAATATTACATATTTGGAATCAACATTAAAATTCTTTTGATGTACCTGTTGATATCACAATTTGGTTTTTTCGGTTACTATTGAGTTGAGTCACTCCTTATTTACCGTTCGTTACATGAAACTGTTTGAAACGTAAGACCAGAAAGTCAAATTAATTCATGACGGTTGCAAAACCAATAAGAATGTCATTAAAAAATCAAAATCTTCACCTGTCATCAATTCTGTAGAAAGTGTTCCATAAAAAGAGGGAAGTAGACCCACATGTGGGAGGGGTCTTAGTGTTCTTTTATTTAAGCAATTACTTGATGGGACCGACAGTATTTTGAAAAATACCTGTGAAACACACAATCGATGATAGATTATTTTCTAGCGGATGGAGGAAGGGGACGAGGGCAAAAACGAAAAACAAAATTATTGTGATATCGAAATATGCAGCTGGTGGCAATCTTCAAGTATTCCAGAATATTGGGGAAGGAGAGGGTCTGTCGTTTTATTTCAATAGTAATTCAATCTACAACATATTTTTTTTATATGCCTAGCGAATGTAATATGAAAAGAATCAATGTTTTAGGAACTAAAATCAGGAAGAAGTAAGTGATATGTGACATTAAGCGCATCTTTTGAACGCTATGCACACACATGTCATATGATATGACTTTACAATAAAGGTTATAAGTATTTATACCCCAGACAAATTAACAATTATATAACTATGATTATATTTTATTCTGTAATTTTAAATTTAATTTGTAATAATGTTATTTAGTTAATTGCAAGGATGGTTGTAGGGTAGAAGAAAATTCCATGGTTCTTTTAAACTAGAATGATTCCAATTTGGATAATTTCCTCGTCTGTCCACTGTTTCCAGCTCATATTCATATTTTCTAACTGACATTATCATTCTTTTCCAAAACCAATTTTTAAAAAGTTTTCCAAATAAAAAAAAAAATTTCAAGACAAGTAAAAAGCAAACGAAAATCAAAGACGGGTAGACTGAATGGGTAAAATCAAAGACGGGTAGACGGGTAGACAGAGTAACTGAACAGTTGAAACATAAAACGAACAGAAATTATCATCAAAGAAGAAGCGAAATCCAAAACAGCGTAGACAGAGCATTAGATAAAAATTAATTAACACATGATACACACAATAACGAAGCATCAAACATAAAATATATGAATTAAGACGATATATCAACTAAGCAGAAATTAAAATGATTGATCATGTAATTTCTCGTATTAAAATAGGAGACGTTGCTATAGATGAATCCTTAAACCAACAGAAATGAAAATGGATTATCAAGACAGACTTAAAACTAACAAAAGCCATAACAAGCATGACTAAGGCTACCGTAACCTAAATCTTTTAAAGGCCAGAGTGTCAACGCAAAACCTGAGTCACCTTTTTGTGTGAAATTCAACCGTATTCGTGTGAAAGTGAAGAATTTTTAAGTTGCAGCAGTTCCAACAAGTAAATGCTCTGCTTCTCTTCGGTTAAATCGCTTATCTCTGTCTTCTCTTTTATATCTACCAAAGCCGGATTTTTCAAGCGAAAAATCCTTAGTGCTAGCCTTTTTGTACTTAAAAGTTTTGTTCTTAAAGTACAAAAAATCAGTGTTGAAACATTGTATACTAACATAAGCGTAATACTAACAATAATCAAAATTCAAAGAATTAAACGAATACTGAGGTTAAAATATATTTAAAGAAGGAAATAAATAAAAAGAGGTGTTGTCTGTTTCACAGTGTTTTATTAGTTCCAAGCCGCTTTGTGAATTTACAATTGTTACTTCTCATTTTCCGTCTCTTTTGACAGTGTTTCTGAAACTGTCGGCGAAATTTACTGCTGAAAGCCTTCCTGCTGTAGCCTTCTAGTCTACAAGATATATTAATGGCATTCAAAACATAATACAAAATTCACTTGTATAAAAAAACAATATAACATCACACATTAATATATGAATGCAAGATATCATAAAGCTTATGAAAAGGTTACAGAAAAGTTGGTACAATCCCATTTTGCGGGCCTCTCTCAAGAAGTCAAACAAGAGATGCGACAGTCAAGCGGGAGAGATGTGTTGAAAAACCCGTTTTTACAAGATGATTCAAGACACTGCTGTAGAGAAATATATTGTATAGCGTGGTTTTAAGACATTTAAAGTGTTGTTGTTTGGACTTTAGGTGCGGAAAAGGGTACCTAGATTAGGTTAGATTAGGTTACGTATTTAATATATGTAATGCTTTACCCCCCACCCCCGAATGTGCAAATATATAGCCCAAATTTGTTTCTACACTATTACATAGTCATCCTATTTTATTTTATTTTATTAGCATAAACCAAACTTGAATTTTAGAGAGACCCGCAAAATGGGATAGTACCAAAAAGTTTTATAATGCTTTGGTTACATAACTTTCCTTAAAACACTCAAACCTGCCCAAGTTTGACTTTACTGTCTGTACTAGCTCCGCGTTACAACCGTTCAAGTGGAAATCCTCCAGCTTTCTTGAAGAAAAAAAGTTCAAGCTCAAATAATTACTTTATAGGAAAAAATGGTTTTCAATACCGTAAGCCAAGTACCCAGTTAAATTTTTCCGTTTAATGGATGGAGTTTCAACAATCTTTAAGGAGGAAGAGATCAAGGAAAGGATCAAGATCAAGGAAGAGATCAGGTTTTGTTCTGAATATTCCAATCAAGTCTTTATGGGCTAGACTCCCTCCCATCTTCTTTTTCTCCCCCAGCCCTTGCGGATACTTTTGGGGCGAATGTTTTCTTATAATTTAGAATAGCATCTCAATAGCTTGCAGGTTGCATAAATTTTTGCCTTACCATTGGGTAAGGCAAAAGGTAAGTAGCCATCAGGCGTTTCTGTTGGTTTCTTATGGAATTAATATAATAATTAATTTTATATATATCTTAGTTCATAAGATATATATTCATTTTATTTCATATTTTGTTTCATATTCCATTATATAATTACTATATCTCTCACTTCACTTCAAGTGCTCAAATAATCCTTAATAAATAAAAAAACTTCAGAGCTCTAAATGGGCACAAATATTTTCTACCCTAAAACCAAAGGCGTGTAAAGCAAATAGTCTTGTTTTTGTTCGACCCTAAAAACAAAGGAACCTAGATTATTCTATTAAAATCTTCCATGGCAAAACGAGTTTCCAGTAACCTGTAACACCCCTGTCGATTTGACAGCATGGATTCAATTGATTCAAATTTTACTTCATTTCTTCTGCATTGCACTCACATCATTCCATTTATTTTTTCTAACTTTGCATTTATTTAGGTATCAATAAAGTTGGTACACTAAAAAAATGGCTGGATGGTCAGACAGATTAAATTAAAAAGAATTTAAAAGATATACGTTTTTTATTCATACATAATTCATATTTATGTGTGCACTCAATAGATTTTCATGGCAGATAGGCCGAAATAGACAAATTAAATTCTGTTGAAAATTTGAACGCTTCGTTACAGAAAATGGTAAGAAATACAGCGGATACTTCTTCAAGTATTACCAAATTATTCATAGCTAAATGCAGTTAGGCAGATGGTTTTCCCTTAGAAAAAAAAAAGAATAACTAGAAGAAAATCAAATCATATTATATCACAAGTTAACCCTAAGATATATTCACAATTTATATATTTATCTTTTTGATGTGTTGTTATAGGCTTTGCTATTATATTTTGCTAATGTGTTATCTAATTTGCTAATATTTATGGTATTTTCTATACAATATAAATTCGCTAGAAATCATGCCTGGATTTGGTATAAGAAATTTAACGTCATTTTTGGCTGTCAACATGGTGACTTTTCTTCGAAGATGAGTAATTAAATTTCCCTAAAGGTATTTCAAAAGACACTCAATTATATTGCAAAGCCAGTGGAATATACCCCAAATTAACAGCAACATTCTGAAATCCGGCAAAATTTTCTCAAATGGTCTCAACAATGTTCTAAAATCCACTTTTAGACAATTAACGAGAACACTGTTAATACTTTCATGAATCGTTAGAAAATCGTTAGAGTAGTCGTTGAGAAAACCCTTAAAAAGTAGATGTGAAACATCAAATATTTAAACACACTCTTCACTCTTTAATCTTTAGAATTCTTTGTAACGCAGCCAAAAATTAAAAAAATATTTGAGTATGCTTCAAAATACCAGGACATACTGCAAACCGGACAAAAAATCTCCTTAAACAATTTCCAGCTTTTTAAAATTAATTAGAAATTTGGCGATGCTTTCATTAATCGTTAAAAAAGCTGTTAAATTTATCATTAGGAAAATCTTCAAATACCTCGCCGAGAAATTTAGAATCTTAGAACATACAATAAAATATCAGGAACAACCCGACAAACAATCTCCATGAAATGCTCTTCAGACTTTGGGAAACTAATCGGAAATCACTAATACTTTAATTAATCCTAAAAAATCTTTAATATGTAGCTAAAAAATCTAAAGTCTTTGAGCATTCCTCGAAATAAGAGGAATAACCAGACAAACAATTTCCTCGAAACACATTATATGTTTCAGAAGAACAATCAGGAAATCGTTAAAAATTTAATTAATTATTAAAATGGTTAAAATAATGCTAAATTAACTTACATAAATAGCGTTAATACGTAGCCAAGAAATTAGAAACAATTGAAAGCGCCTCAAATTAACGTGAACAATCCTTTAAAAAATCTCCTCAAAACACTCTTCAGATGCTAAAAAATTCATAGGCAAATGGTTATTACTTTAATTAATCATTAAAAACAGTTAAATTAATTGCTAAGACAATCGTTAATGATAGCGGAGGAATTTAAAACGTATCTTGGATTAACAGGGACAACACGAAAAGCAATCTATCCCAAGTACTCTTCAGGCTTTAGAAATTAACAACAAAATTTTAAGGCTAAAATCAATCATTTTCAGTAGTTGAGCTAATGGTTAAAAAAGTCGTTATTACGTAGCCAATAAATTAAAAATATTTGAACATACCTCATATTAATAGGAAGAAGTCGACAAATAGTCTCCTCAAAACACTCTTCAGCTCTTAGAAGCTTAGTGAGGAAATCATTAATTCTTTGACCAATCATCAGATCATCACTTACGTCACGTTTTGTAATAGTTGTTCTGACATGTGACTTTAACTTTAGCAGATGTAGCTTATTACCCAGTTTCCTTACCCATGGTTTAGGCCTTATTCTGACACCTCTTACCAAGATATAAGTAAATATAATATTTTCTATTATAGCCAAGGCAAGTTGATGACCTATTAGTCGCCAATTACCATCATAGATGTAGCCTTCGGTGAAATTGTCTGGAAGTTTTATATCCTTTTCATTCGTGTAACCAAAGAAGTATAGCGACATCTGTTGCATCCAAGTCTCTATAGTGTCTTCAAGGGACTCTTCAGTATTGGTTTCAAAAGTTTTTTCTTTGGGTTTTTTGGGTGTATTTACTTTGCTGCTAGGCTTTGAAGCTAAATGCTTGTAATTACCATTATTGGCTAATAAATTATTTGGTCTCACTCCTAAATTATCGGAACCAAAATCACTTCTTGTATTTTGATTATTTTTAACGTTCGGGAGTGCGATTTTTTCAAAGCCTGAATGCATTTTTTTTATAACACTCGGCTTGCCTTGATTTGGCTTCCGTTTGGTATTTATGTTTCTAGCTGTGTCAACTTTGTAACTTTCTACGTTTCTACGGCCGAAATACATCCTTTTTAAAAAAGATTTTGTGTTCTGACTTGACTTCGATCTGATATCCTTCAGATTACTCCGGAAATTTCCAATTTTATAAGCTTCTGTTATCCCATCTCCCATGGAGGAAAGGACAACAAGTAGAAATACAAGTTCCATTCCTAGATTTAAAATTCATAAGCATCATTATAGTACGGTACGAGTGGCTCTGTTAATCAACCCGAAGGTGCAAGCAGCGGGGTAAGAGTTTTTGTTTCTCAACTGAACGCTTTAGAAGCTTGCCCTCTAATTTCATTGAATTCAAGCAAATATTTTCCGGGGAATGTCAGTCGTATCAATCTTGGGAGGAAATTACTTTAGGCCATAATTCTTATTAAATGCAGGTGAAATTAACTTCACGAACAAAATTTTACCCCCTTCTCCCTCCCTAAAACAAGTTCTAAGTATATTCCATTATAAAAAAAAAATTTAAAATATGTTCTCAGGGTACGGATACCCCGTGTGGACTATTGACATCAAATTAATAAGAAAATAAAGTATGTAAAAAACAAAACAAAAAATTCTCGAAGCTTCAGTTAGAGGTATATCAGAACTTTTTGACACATCTTGTTGAACTGCTTAGAGCAATATAAGTTTTCTTAGTGTTCACTAAATATTTTTTTAGTAAGAAAAACATCAACGATATTCAATTCTTAAAAATATGCTAAAAGTGAGCAATTCTCGAATTTAGGTTTCATCATTTTTGAAGATTATACTAGAATTAGAACTTGTTTCAAAAATTGGTGCTAAACACTTATAATGTGTGATTACTTACGGAGAATTGAACAGTTGAAAATAGGGACAAATAATTCACTCCTTCTAACACCCATAAATACCGCAAATCTGGTCAACAATTCCTTTTCACAATAAAAATAAATTTTACATTTACACTTTTTTTATTTTCAAACAGTTCAACGTAGCAAACTATAAGTAAGAAGTAATTCGGCCTAATAATAACCAGTGCTTAGCAGCGCTAAAAAGCTCAGCCTAAGTGACGAACGAAGTGGGTACAATTTATCAATTTTATTCCACAAGGAATTTATACAGAAGGAGTTTTCAAGGAAACTTTGGAAGGGGCTCTTTCGATTGGAAGCTGAAAGTTCTATTGTTCTTTTTAAGAGTGAAAAGTGATAGGAGGTTAACTAGCCACCTCTCACACACCTTTTATCTCCAAAGACATCATATCAAAATTTTGAGATGACCATTTTGTTCAGCATAGTTGAAAGGTCCGACAACTATGCTTCTGGGGATGGCAATCCCCCACACCCCTAAGGGCAAGGGCTGTAAGTTGTGTAATTCGACCACTGTTTGCATCTAGTATTTGTTATCGGAAAATAGTTGTATCTTTGACCTTTCCATCCAAAAAGACGAAGAACATTCAAGCAAAGCTTTCTGGGTAAGAAAAAACACATTGCTTATGCAAGTTGTCAAACCGACGTATTCAAAAATGGCTTAGTGTATTAAGTTGGAACATTAAGAGAATGACGAGTGGGTTAATCAATTGACGAAAATACAATATGTGTACGCTACTATTACTAATACTACTACTACTACTTTACTACTAGTAGTAGTATTACTACTGATATTACTACTGCCACTGCTTTCACTACGACAACTACTACTTCTATCCTATAAAGGTGAGAATTTCAGGTAATGTTGAGTGCGAAGTTGAACTAAATCAAAACAAACTCGGTGGAAACAGGTTGTCAAGAGTGTATATCAGCAATATCTTATGAAGGGCTTAGAGTTTTAAGTTGAAACTTTCAGGGCTTGGTGAGCAGGATGTTCCACTGACTGAGAAAAAATATGGGCTTACTACTACTGCTACTTCTATTACTACTTAGGCTAAGGGTATGAAGGTGAAAATTATAGGGTATATTGGGGAAATTTTAAATTAAATCAAAATAATCTATGTGTGCAGGTTGTCAAAAGAGCGTATCAGCAATAACCTATAAATGGATTGGAGCATTGAGTTGAAACTTACAGATCATATTGAGGGGGGTGATTAACTAAACAAAAGGCGATGGGTGCATGCTACTACTGCTGCTTTAACTACTACTAATACTGTTACTACTATTACTACTCCTGCTACTACTAATGGTACTATTACTGCTACTATTACTACTGCTACTACTACTACTACAATTACTACTACTAATACTACTACTATTACTACTACTACTGCTACTACTACTACTGCCACTACTATTACTACTGCCACTACTACTACTCCTACCACTACTCCTACTATTATTACTAGTGCTAATGCTAATACTAATAAAGCTAAGGGTATTAAGGTGAGAATTCCAAGGAATGTTGAGAATATATTAAACTAAATCTAAAGAAACGATTTGCATGTGGGTTGTCAAAAGGATGCATCAACAATGTCCCAGGAGCTGCTTGGGGTATTAAATAGAAACTTTCAGGGTATGTTGAGGAGGGATGTTGAAACAAAAACGAAAGATGCTATGTGCATACTGCCAATAATGCTACCATTGCTACTACGACTATCACTACTACTGAGGCTATGAAGGTTAACCCATCAAGAAATTTTTAGGGGGACGTTGAACTAAATCAAAGCACACAACGTGAATGTAGGTTGTCCAAGGTGTGGATCAGCAATATCTTAACAACGGATTACAGCATTTAATTAAAACCTTTCAGGGTATATTAAGTGCAATGTTGAACTGATTAAAAGATAGTATGCGCATCCTACTGCTACTGCTGTTACCACGGTTAATGCTACTACTGAGGCTAACGTTATTAAGGTGAAGCTTTTAGGGAATATCGAGGGGGATGCTGAATTAAATCATGACATATGTGCTAGCAGGATGTCAAAATGGCATAGTAGTAATACCGCTTACAGTATTAACGTGAAGCTTTCAGGGAATTTTGATGGGGGTATTGAACTAAATTAAAAGACACTATGTATACTTGGGTTATCAAAGGGGAGTATTAGTAATATCGCAGAAAAGTCTTATAGTATTAATGTAAAATTTTCAGGGCTACTAAAACTAATTTCAGGGTTACTTACGACCACTTTTGTCATTATTTCTACCGTAATTGATACTAATATTGCTGTTACTATTGGAATAAATTAAAATAGTGCAAGCACATAAAGGTTTTCAAAATGGTATAAGCGGGGTTTCGTAGGGCTGGAACAAGATATGAAGCAGAGACTATCGGAAAAAATTCAAGTAGGTATGAAACTAAACGAAAATCACTATCTCCCTGCTCTCTGTCTCTCTGTCTCTCTGTCTCTCTCTCTCTACTCTCTCTCTCTCTCTCTCTCTCTCTCTCACTCTCTCTCTCACTCTCTCTCTCACACACACTCTCTCACTCTCTCTCTCTCTCTCTCTCTCTCTCTCTCTCTCTCTCTCTCTCACTCTCTCTCTCTCTCTCTCTCTCTCTCTCTCTCTCTCTCTCTCTCTCTCTCTGTTTGTCAATGAGATATTTCTGAAATATCAGCGATATGATAAGAACGCAGAGGGCATTAATTTGAAACTTCAATTTAATATGCTAAGAGGGCATATGCTAAGAGGGCAATAAATGCATTTGATATGCAGAGATTTAATATGCTAAGAGGGCAATAAATGCATCAAAAGCTTCGATGCGTATCCAAATTGTCGATAGGGTGTACTTGCAATATCCCATAAACAGCTAAAGGTATTATATTGGAAATTTTAGAGCATGCTATTAGAAAAACGGAACTAAATGAGAAGACACTATGTCCATCGGAGTCGTAAGAGCGTGTGGTAGTTAAATACTATAGCGCCTATGTTAAGTTCTTCATCTAAGTAGAACCTGTTTCTTTGACTATTCCTAATAAAATATCACAAAATATGATGAAAATAATATTTTAGAAAAAAATTTGGGCTATATATTTGCACATTAGGGGAGTGGGGGTTAGGTTTAGTGGGTCTGCATGCAATGTGTTAGGCACAATTATTCTGCATATTGTTTTCTAACCTCACACTGTCCAAATACTTTACCCCCACCCTAATGTACAAATATATAATATATAGCCCAAATTATATATTCCCCATCGATTCTGTCACTTCTCTTTGCTTTTCTCGTGCTAAGCTGAAAGAGGCTAACAAAGAAACTGGTTCTACAGTTTGTCAATGGATGAAGAACTAACCATAGGCGCTATAACATATAAGTACCGAGCGTATTTACAACATCTTAGAAACGGATAAAAGTGTCAAGTTGAAGCTTTCAGGGCATGTTGACGGGGATGGTTAATTAATATGGATGCTAAAAGGGTATATCTGCAATGTATCTGAATGTCTAAGGATAAAATAAAACTTTCAGGGGATGTTGGGGTGTATTTTGAGCAAAATCGAAAGTAGCTCTGGGGCTAAGGAGCTTGTGTTAAGCTGTGAAAGTATTAAGCTGTGTGGAATACACTTTTATGGAAACTGTTTCTACAGATTCAATGATCAACCGATTTCTTTAAGCCTTGAGTGAAAAAAAATAACGGCTTATACCTTTTTTTTAAAACTATTTAATATCCATCAAACTGAAAAGCTCTAGACAATGATGTATCGCTTCTTGTGGGGAAACTAATTAGAGATCTTTATCTTATCATGGTTTCGGTACTGAATTAGAAAAAAAAAAAAAAAAAAACCTTCAACATGCTCCCTTGTGTTCTTTTTTGAACGCAAGAAACGTGATATTTTCTTGCTTATTCCTAGTTGAACTTGTTTTGAAAGGGCTCCACATCATCTTTAAGAACTCCATCTTCAACTTTTTATAGTCAGAGGCACCTTTGAGGGGGAAGGGAGAATCTATTGCCTCCGTAGTATTTGAGAATAAATCGCATTTTCAAAAAAGAATCTTTGAAGATTTGATGCTGCAGTTTTTTGTCCACTCTGAAGATTTGATGGAAGAATTTTTGTCCACTCCTTTGTTTTCAAAACTATCTTTTATAATTTGAATCAACGAATAAGTTATAATTCTATTCATTTTATAATTATTTGGAACCAATTGCCTATTTGTTTTTTTTTTGTTTTTTTTTTTTTAGCAGTAACTTTAAATTTGTAGATTTTGGGTTTATCTGCGAGAAAAATTAGACAGAATTTCTAAAGGGGCTCTAGGATTCAATTTGAGTATCATTATAATGTTATGAAATGAATAATTTTATCTAAATACCCTATAACATAAAAATATATAAAGTTGAAAGATCATTATGTATTATGTTTTTTTTTTTAACTGTAAGATGTAGTTTCCTCTCTAGGGACATTTTTAACAAAATATTAATTAATTAAATGAAACTCCCTTCCTCCACTTATAAAAATACAGTAAATCAAATAATACATACCTCAAGAAATCATATATCAAAGACTAAAAATCATCCAAAACTTAACGAAATGCTAGTTCATCGTTATCGAACATAAGAGATGACATTAAAAGTTGATGGTGAAAGTTAAAAAATATTGTTTTTGCTCATCACGTAGAATGTTTTTATTAGAGCAGGATTTCATTACATCATTTGATCCAATTTCAACTTAAAGTTGGACTGGATATGGATCCAATTAAAATACATTCCGGTTTCATAAATATTAAATTAGAGTTCTTGTACGTGTGTACGAAGGGATTAAATCCTGAAGTGATGGTATAACTCCAATATATATATATATATATATATATATATATATATATATATATATATATATATATATATATATATATATATATATATATATATATTATATATATACTACTAATACTACTAACAACTCACCGAAGTACCAAGCCGCCTGAGGCTAACACAGCTACGCATGCTGCTCCTCCATCGTAATCTGTTCAAAGCCTCCCTTTTTATACCCTCTTATGAAGTTCCCATTTCCTTTATATCCTTATTTACGACGTCCTTCCAAGCCAGACAAGGACGACCTGCTTTCCGCTTAGCCCTAGACGGTTGGCCGAAAAGAACAATCTTCGGCGATCTGTCATCCTTCATCCGAACAACATGACCTAGCCACCTCAGGGCAAGGCCTCAGGGTAGGGGTTGTAAGTTATGCCCTGGGGGCATTTAAGGTTTTTATAGAAAACGTTGTTGCAGAAACTTCAACAAAGGCTCGTTCGATTGGAAATTAAAAGGGCTATTGCCCTTTTAAATAGTCGAAAGTGATTGGAGGGCAACTCACCCCCACCTTTTCACCAAACACTTCCAATCAAAATTTTGAGATGGCTATTTTGTTCAACGTAGTTGAAGTTTCTGGAAATTATTTCTTTGAGGATGACAACCCTCCCACAGCCCTCAAGGCAAGGGTTGTAAGTTATGCCCTGAGGGCATATAAGGTTTCTTTTTTCATAGAAAGCGCTGTCGTAGGAACTTCAAAAAGGGCTCATTTGATTGGAAAGTGAAATGGCTAGTGCCTTTTTTAATAGCCAAAAGTGATTGGAAGGCAACTAACACCCCTTCCACGCCCATCATATATCCAAACACATGCAATCAAAATTTTGAGATAGCCATTTTGTTCAAAGTAGTTGAAAGGTCCAGAAATTATATCTAAAAGGATGACACAACCCCCGCAGCCCTCAACGGTAAGGGTTTTGGGGACATATAAGGTTTTTTTTAAATCTTTCTCGTAAAAACTTGAAAAAGGCTCATTCGATTGGAAATTCAAAGGGCTAGTGCCCTTTTTAACTGTCGAAAGTGATTTGAAGGTAACTAACCCTCCTCTCACGCCCACCTTTTCCCCATACACATCCAATTAAAATTTTTATATAGCCATTTTGTTCAACGTAGTTAAAATTTTTGGAAATTAGGTCTTTAAGGATGATAATCCTTTAAGAGCTCTCGGGGCAAGGGTTTTAAGTTATGCCCTGGGGGCATATAAGGTTTTTATAGATAGTGATGTTGTGGAAACTTCAAAAAAGGGCTCATTCGATTGGATATTAGAAGGGCTTGTGCCGTTTTTAATAGTCGAAAGTGATTGGAGTATAACTAATACCCCTTTCACACCCACCATTTCCCCAAATACATCCAATCAAGATTTTGAGATATTCATTTTGTTTGACGTCGTTGAAAAGTGTGGAAATTATGTTTTTGAGGATGACACTCCCCCCACAACTCTCAGGGCAGGGGTTGTAAGTTATGCCCTGGGGGCATATAAGGTTTTTTTTTATAGAAAGCGTTGTAGTAGAAACTTCGAAGAGGAATCAGTCGATTGGAAATTGAAACGGCTAGTGCCCTTTTTAATAGTCAAAAGTGATTGGATGGCAAGTAACCCCCCTCTCACGGCAACATTTCCACAAACAAATTCAATCAAAATTTTGAGATAGCCATTTTGTTCAATGGAGTTGAAAGGTCTGGAAATTATGTCTTTGAGGATGAAAACACCCTCCATCCGTAAGGTCAGGGGTTGTAAGTTATGCCCTGGGGCACATAAGGATTTCATAGAACGCATTGTCGTAGAAACTTAAAAAACGGCTCATTCGATTGGAAATTGAAAGGGCTGAGTGCCGTTTTTAATATCACAAGTGATTGGAGGGCAACTAACACCCCTCTCACGCCCACCAATCCCCAAACACATCCAATCAAAATTTTGAGATAGCCATTTTCTTCAACGTAGTTGAAAGTTCTGGAAATAAGGTCTTTGAGGATGACAACCCTCTCACAGCCCTAAGGGCAAGGGTTGTAATTTATGCCCTGAGGGCATATAAGGTGTTTATAGAAAGCGTTGTTGTAGACACTCAAAAAGGGCTCATTCGATTGGAAATTAAAAAGATTAGTGCCATTTTCAATAGTCGAAAATGATTGGAAGGCTTGACATTTTTTTTATGATAAATATCGATGTGGGTACAATGTATTATTCTTTTTTCCTTTTTTGTTGTTTAGACCAGGGCACTTCGTATCGAAAGAGTTGGGAACTTCTAAAAGAGCTTATTCGATTGAAAATAGAAAGGGCTAATGCCCTTTTTAATAGTCGAAAGTGATTGGAGGGCAACTAGTCCCCCTTCCACGCCCACCCTCCCATTTGCCCATTATGTTTAAAAACTAAATGTTGCTTGAGATTAAATCAAAGTGCACTCTGTTAATGCTAGTTCCCAATAAGGCATCTCAGCAAGTGCCCTAGTTCCCAATAAGGCATCCCAAGAACGACTGAGGGTCTTATGTTCAAACTTTCGGGGCTACTTCTGCTCTTATAATTTAACCTAATCAAAATAGCGTAATTGTATCCAAGCTATCAAAGAAAGTAAACAATTTTTTTTGCGAATGATATCAAGTTTTCTATTTCAGGTCAACTAGAGGGGGTATGAAACTAAATTAAACACTACTATTTGTGTCCAGATTTTCAAAAGGGTGCATGTTGTTAAAAATTGCTAAAATAATTTCTCCAGCATACAAATAGCAGGCCAAACTATCTTAAAAAACAAAAAGATTTAAATAATCATTTTCAATTGCCCTGAAAAGACTATGTCAATGTAAAACGAACAGATATTAATTAAAAAAAACTTTATTCACAAAATAAGTTTGTCCAAGAAAAGTAAAGAACTCCATTAAACAAAAAATGAGAAAAATAAAATCAAATAATCTACCAAGCGTCAAACTACAACAAATCAGCTTCGATAAATAAATGAAACCCAAAACGAACACAAATTACAATAAATACCCGAGTCAAACTCAAAACGAGCAGAAATTAACATGAGTAGGGCTCAAAACCCCTATGGCTTCCCAAGGTCAGAACATAATTTGCACTTTAATGAATAATTCGTAAAACTCCTATATACCCTAGTATCCTGTATTGATCTTGCCAGTCTTCGGTTTACTATAGCATAATCAATAAGGTTTGCTGTCTTACCATCACGTGAATACCATGTTAACTTATGAGCCATTTCATGACCAAACACCGGGTCGGTTATAACTAGATTGTTATACCTACAAAATTGCAAAAGTCTGCATCCATTACTGTTTTCTCTTCCTACATCAAATTTACCTAGGCTAGGATACCATCTATCTCTATTTCTACCGACCCGGGGGTTATAATCTCTAAGTAAAAACATCATATTTCTACCTGGGACCCTGTCTGTTTGCTCCTGTAACTGTAAGTAAAATTCATCTGAGTCACTGGTATCTCCGTCAGTCGGTTCTACAGGTGCATATACTACTATAACTGACACCCTGAACTTTATAGTCATAAAATGGGCAATTAATATTCTGTTATTAATACCTTCCCAGCCTAAGCAAGACTTAGCAGCTTCCTTAATCCTCATGAGCCCTACTCCCTTTTTATGTACCCAATCCTTCCTGCCTGAGTAAAAAAAATCTATATCACATAATTTCAGGCTTCCTACCCCTCGGATATGAGCTTCTGAAACTCCTAATAAGTCCAGTTCGAATCGTCTGAATTCGTCAGTCAAAATTTCAATACGATGGTCATTATTTAACGTCGTAACATTCCAAGTTCCAATTTTCATGTTCTGTAAATCTTTGAAATTATTTTGGCCTCAGGAAATATATATATATATATATATATATATATATATATATATATATATATATATATATATATATATATATATATATATATATATATATATATATATATATATATATATATATATATATATATATATATATATATATATATATATATATATTTATATTATATATATATTATATATATATATATATATATATATATATATATATATATATATGTATATATATATATATATATATATATATATATATATATATATATATATATATATATATATATATATATATATATATATATATATATATATATATATATATATATATATATATATATATATATATATATATATATATATATATATATATATATATATATATATATATATATATATATATATATATATATATATATATATATATATATATATATATATATATATATTTATTTATATATACATATATATTATACATATATATATATATATATATATATATATATATATATATATATATATATATATATATATATATATATATATATATATATATATATATATATATATATATATATATTTATATATATAGTCCAAAAAAAATAGTCCAAAAATCAAATCACAGAGCCTTCTTGGTAGACACAAGTAATATAGTAAATGCCGATTCTGGACCACCTAGATCACCCCATCAATATCCATCATTTTCAACCCACTTTTACATCATTTTGACTTCAAATATTGAACATTTTGAACGTTTTCTATCTCTACATTCAAAATGAAAACAGGTCCTTGGTAATCAAATTTGGTCCTTCAAAAATGTAATAGTTGAATATAATTTAATATGTAGTGGATAGTTCAATATCTATATCAATATCTAAGCAATTTACTTTATCTTTACCGCCTGCTGCAACAGGTGCTTTCAGTTGTTCCACCACCAGCTGCAACAGGTGTAAAAATGATTTAAAACTCATTTTCTGCTTTAAAGGAATCAACGGATTGGGCTTTATCTTCATACCAAAACATATTAGTAACTGCACTTCGATTATAGTCATGTGAAAATTCTAATAAATTTTTAACAGTAGTCGTTATACCCACATAATCAATACTTTTATTACATTTTCAATTGATAATATATTCAGCATTTCTGAACAAATTAAATCCATTATTTGGTTAAAGTAGCTTCACAATTATTTTGCACATTTGCTCCATCCGACCGTGTTATTTTCACTTTTGCATAAAGGTAACTATTATTTGGAAGAATCCAGGATTACATATCTTGTAAATTATATTATAATTTAATTGTTGAGATACATTCACATTGTTTTCTCTAATTTCTGTATATTCATATTTGGTTGTAGAATCATCAACAATAGACTTTTCAAATATTTCTCAATAAGGAGCAACATCTGTACTCACTGCCATTCATATAAGGAAAAAATTATTAAATAAATTTTAAAATATTTTCAAACAGTGGAGGTGGATCTTCGATTGTCACTAAGGGTGTCAACAAGGGGATTGTCACTAAAGGGATGTAGTTTAAGACCCTTCCCTAAAATCATTACATCCAACTTGAAACTATATCTTTTAGAGATCTCACATCATTTAGCTTTCTTTGATTATAAAATATCCAGTCTTTTCCATATTCAATCACTCTATTTTTAAATAATTCCTGTTGAGGTTTAATCACAGGGTTATACATGGAACGAGCTTCATTTTTTTTTTTTTTTTTTTTATGGACGTCTTGAATAATTGAAAATTGAAAATATTTTTAAAGAAACTACCGATACCCCAACTATAATGTCTTGTATACAATAATTGTTTCTTATAGATCAACATTTATTATAGATAAATTTTTTTAAACAATTTCATTAAACTTTTTTCAGATCCAAAATATATTCAAGATTTTCTCCTTTCAGATCAATTAACCTACCTAATTGATCAGTTATAGTCAATTTTAGCCCTTTTATATATTCGTTTCGACTGGTTAGAAGATATTGCTATTATATAGGAATCTCACAGAGTAACGTTCCATGTTCTGTTTTTGGAGCAATACTAAATATCACATCAGATGCTGTATTCCCATTCACAATTGAATTATCCACTAATGAATAGTGAATAAGTGCTTTATCAACATTTTTTGTAATATTAGGAATTTTAGTACCTTTATTACATTTACTACTTAGTTCAACTCCATTTTCAAATCCTAAAATAAAACATAAATCACTATTAAACTGCAATATATAATTCTCTTCCAAAATAATAAAAATGTCATTGTTGCTAGATTGGATAATATTTTTATTGGGCATCTATCTAGGGATGAATTTAAATAACGAGTTAAGAAATAATTTAAACCCTCTTCATCATACAACCCATTGGGTATAAGAACGTTTATCCATTCATCCTTATTTTTTTCTCTTTATTCAAACGTATTATTTTTAAATTGTTCACTAATGTTACACCATGATTACCATAGTATGCATTGAGTTAAAGCTATTTCATAATCAGTTTTGATCTAACGTGATCGGATTGCTTGTATAAGACTGTTCGATTTCTCTTTTGTTACCACTAATAATAATCAAAACCATTTATTAGAAAAGTATTTTTATTCATAAGTTCGAATTCTGAGATAGTTGTTGTAAATAGTATTGTAGTCAGTTTTCTGAATTTTTTATTTTCGAATAATGAATCGAGCAGGTCAATAGCTTCATTTTTCACTTCATCAGATGTATTTCGAGTAGCAATGCTACCTAGCAAACTATATAATTTTTCAATCACATCATTTGCTTTCATGTAAATTCCAGTTCCTTTCTGAGGTTGTATAACATCAAAGTTACCTTTAATAGCTTTTAACCTTCTTCTGTAGATTTTTACGAACTGAGACTTTTTTTCTAATTCACTTTTTTTCATCATCGATACATATTTTTTTCATTGTTCCTCCATATCTTTGATAAAGTGTTTCGGATTCATCTATTGCATCTTGTAAATATTGATACTCTTTTAAGTGAAAACTAGGCAATTCAAAAAAGAATACATTAGGATCATAATCCTTATTGTTTTCTCTCAAGTATTGTTCATCTATCCCAGAATCGGCATTACCAATGAAATTTGGCTTATTTGGGTGTAAAATAGCTTGCCTTGAGGGAGCGCGAAAACTTAATCCGTTGCTAAAAGATTGATCCTGGCTATCTCAGAGTTTTGATTGGATGTGTTTCGGGAAATGTTGGGCGTGGAAGGGGTGTCAGTTGCCTTCCAATCACTTTCGACTATGAAAAAGGGCCCAAGCCACTCAAATTTCCAAATGAATGAGCCCTTTTCGAAGTTTCTACAACAACTTCTTCGATACGAAGTGCCCTGGTCTAAACAAAAAAAATACATTGTGCCAAAATCGTTCTTACATTCCCCCAGGGCATAACTTACAACCCTTGCCCTGATGGGTGTGGGGGATTGTCCTCCTCAAAAACATATTTTCTGTCTGGCAATCAACTATGCTGAACACAATGTCTCTCTCAAAATTTTGATTGGATGTGTTTGGGGAAATGGTGGGCGTTGAAGGGGTGTTAGTTGCCTTCCAATTACTTTCGACTATTAAAAAGGGCACTAGCCTTTCCAATTTTCAGTCGAATGAGCCCTTTTTGAAGTTTCTAGTGCCCTGGTATGGAAAACAAAAAAAATATAATAATAATACATTGTGCCAACATCATTCTTTACGTGGGCAGCGCGATTGAGCAGGCTATGATTACTCTGTACATGCTTGACGAATGTCGCGGCACAGAACAAAATTTTTCTTTCTTTTTTTTACTCGAAGACTAAAATATGCAACCCTAAAGGAAACTTGTACACAAAATTTTTAGAAGGGACTTTTACTGCAAACAAGTAAATCCAAAAAAAAATTCCATAGAGTTAATTTAAATAGTTGACACGCGAAAAACTATTTTGTTACCTAATAAAAAACTAATACTTTCCAAGAAATAGTAAAAGGCGCATTTTATAAGCAAAAAAATCAAATGATTTTTCCTGGGTAGAAAACAAGGAAAAGGTTAAGGTTTTCATGGTGGGCTCTATCAGCCAATAGCTCAAATTTTCCTATTAAACTTTTCTGTTCAATAACTAAAATATTCGACTCCAATGGAATCTTCTCTTCTAAATTATTAAATGAAAATTATTATACACTTGAATAGTTAATACAAAAATGAATTTAAAATTTGCAAGAAACAATAAATTCAAGCAAAAAATCTAGATTTACTGTATAACAGTCAACAGACCTAAAAACCTTGGAAGAAAAAGTTTCTACCACAAGAAGTTTGATCCTCAGACAGAAGTTTAAAGGAAAAATAAAAGTATTAGAAAGAAAGGGAAAAGAAAAGTAAAATTAATTTTCATAGATCTTAAATGAGGAAAATAATACGATTGTGGTGTCCTTTGGTGGATACCATAGTGGCACCACACTTAATTGTAATTTTCAGGAGAACGGGGGCTTAAAAAATCACTTTGAATAAACATAATCATCTGTAAACATGTTAGAACAACAGCAGGACTGTTTCGACTCACACTTTCCCTAATGTCAATGAATAAGCATTATTAGACTCATCATCTGTACTGATGCAAAGAAGTCATCAATCCTACTAATCTTCTTCTTCTTGGGATTATAAAAGAGGAAGACACGTTCGCATAATCCCATTATTAGAATCAAATTCCAGGTTTCTGCGACCGTTTACTGCTGCTGAGTTTCAACTCCGGTTCTCGTATTACCAAGTAGATGGCTCCACCACAGGACTAAACCGCAACAAAATTATTTTACCCATCACAAGACAAAAATCATAACAGAATAATGACAAACCACTATCAATTTACCGTGGGGGTTGCAGTGGATTGATCTCTACTTATCAATACAGGACCTAGGGTTCGATTCCAACTGCCAAAAGGTTTGGTGACAAACAGGGACTAGACAGAGACCTCAATCGTAATGGTCGTGGTGTAGCAATGTTCCACAGAATCAACATTCCTGACGGATTCCTGCCCCAACTTGAACACCCTGCCCATGAGTCCTTGTGGGCTTATATAAAGCCTAAAGGACTACCTTAGCAATTCTCTTGTCTTATTTTGGCAGTCGTGTACAATCTAGAAAGCGCAAGAAACCGTAAAGATTTTTTTTTTGCATTTGCAAAAGGGGGTAGATTTTTGTCGCACGAAGTTCAGCTGCCCTGCCATTGTTCTATGTGGACATTTCAATCAGACGAATAACAAGTATTTGGCTTCTAGCCTCGGTCTGAAAAAAGCTGTCAAAACCACTAATCATGTTGCTGGTGGTACCACTAGACTTAATTTTGACAAATGCTGAAAACGTCTATTACAATCCACACTGCCTGGGTCAACTATCAAAACAGGCCATTATACCGTCTTCTGGCAGGCAAAACTCCCGTATCGGCCCCTAAACGTGTCTCTGTTGTTGTATGACCTGTCACTCATATGAACATCCGGTCTTTTGGACGATGGATAAGTCAGTATCATTCTTCAGCAGTAATCAATGAACAAGCCCTGGACCCAAAAAACAAGTTTCTAAACTCGATCTTGTACGAAAAGTACAAGGAGCACTTCCCAATAAAAACTGTTTACAAGTCCTCCTCTAATCGCCTATGGATCACAATTGAAATCAAAACTCTTATAAGACACCAGTCGCAAAATAAGGATACAAGTTTGTGCAACCATGTCGTTGCCCTCTGCCACAAAGCCAAGCGATTGTTTGGTGCAAACTACGTTGATACATGTCTGTTTAATAACTACAAAAAATGGCAAGATTCAGTTAAGAAGCTGACCGGTAAAACCTGAGACCCTCAGTTACGGATTCTAAAAAACGACAACGCTTATTTGACAGCGTCAGAGGTAAATAATTTTTTCACTAGTATATGGATCACTTTCCGGAAGAAGAACTTGCAACTGTTCTAAAAAAATCTAGACAATGCAGCAAGTAACCACCAATAGAAGAGCCTTATCAAGTCTCTCATCAGATACTATAATTAGAACACAAATGCTCTTTGTATACTGGCGATTTCCCTGTGAGACTTCTGCGCAAATTTGCTGTGTACGGAACGATTCTTCTAGCAAGTATAATTAATCTGTGCCAGACTCTCCACAAATTTGTATATACTTGGAAAAAGTAATAAATTAAAGTGATACCTAAGAAATCATCTCCAAAGTTTTGCGATGATTGGAGAACAATTTTGTTAGCCCCATGTATGGTGAAAATTACAGAGACATTCATCTAAGGCTACCTTTGACCGACATAGAGCCCCACTTAAACCCTAATGAATACGGATGCCTTTGTGGCTTCAACACTTCAGCGTATCTCGTCATGTTGTATGATGGTATTGTATCCTGGCTAGAGAATCGCAAATCCTTCGTAGATCTTGCCATTACCGACTATAAAAAGCATTTGGCTTGATCAGATACCTTGTTGCTCTTGAAATATTAAGTGATTTGGGTCCCAAAACTGACCTATTGCTTTTAGTTCCCGACTTCCAGTCTGACCAAGAACAGTATGTCGTCGCCTTAAACGAAAATGTCGTGAACTCTTCATTTTTTCCTTTTACCTGTGGTGCCCCTCAAAGTAATGAACTTTCTTGTATCGTTTTCCTGGCAGTCATGAACAACATTCTTCGGTCGTTCAAGGATAGATACAAATTTATGGAAAGTTTATTCTTCCTACTGAAATATGTACTGGAAGGAGACTCTGCTGTACCAAAATTTGACCTTAACATTACTAGTATGTTTCTCACCAATTATGAACTTGCCAGTATCACTCTAAATAAAATGGAGTGCAAGTTAATGAGGTTTAGCCTTCTAAAAACCGATTTCTAAGGGCCAAAACCCCTCTTCCATCTTGTAAACAATGAAAAGATACTGGGCGTTACCTTCTCAAATGATTGCAGATTCAACAGCCATGTGAATGAGCTAGTCCACAAAGGCTACGCTGCCTTGCAATCGGTTGTTACAATGAAAAGATTAAGATTCAGTAGGAAGTCAATAAAACTGGCCTACAAGACTTACGTTCTGCCTGTACTAGAATACACATGTCCTGTCTGGGGCCCAAGTGTCCAGCTAAGCTCCGGGCTAAGCCAAGATATTGAGGCCATTCAAATACGTGCTTGTAAAATTATGTTACGAGAAAGCTATACGAAAATTATGATACGAGACAGTTATTTGTCCTACGAAAAGGTCCTTGAACTACTGGGACTTGAGCCCCTCCAGAACCACCGCCAAAATCTTATAGTCAAACATGGACAATTCATTCTAAGAAGCTCTAAACACAGGTGTGTATGCTCTCCGAATCCAGCCCTGAACAAGGTGTGGAAAAGTTCTGAACCTGCCAGTAGCAGAATTCCAAAATCTGCTGACACTTTAGTAGCACAACCTGTGTTTTGACTGTTTTGCTTTGAGTAAAAAGTATTTTTATACGTATGATTTACAGAAAAGTAGCAAATGTAACTTAGTATCGCTTGCAGTTAGAAATATCAAAAGTTTTCTGAATCAAAATTAACAATGTACCTAATTCAGTTGCATGCCATGTTCAAGCCATAAATATCATACTCCATAGCTTTATGTGTATCATTTTATCAAAAGTACTGTATCATATTTACTCTTATAATGCTAGTGGGGGTATAGTATTCAAAGTCTGAAGTATACTTTATTTAGCTTACTGCTGTTACTTTATGGATGGAGCAGTACACTCCAATGCCATTGGATTATTATGAAAATAGTGCACACCCAACTGCAAGCTTCATACTCATTGATCACTATACTACAACTATTAAAAGCACAATTTAATTTTCTGGGAGAACAATATTGATTGGCAGCCTGCCAGTCTTATGCTTTATGAAGCTTTGATGTTAGTTTTGCCCTAACCTAATCCCCAAAATAAAGAGATAAGTGCTTATACATGGTAGTATGGCTATTTTAGGCTACTGATCTTCCACGTTCCAGCTTTCCCGTTACCTGCCTTAACTGTATGTACACCGTGATAGCTACCAGCTCTTTCAAGATTCTTTCAAATGACGAAAAATAGTTTTGAGAAAATTTGGCTATTTGTGCAAGATTTTGACAAAAAAATATTCACTTTCAGTTGAAGAGAAGTGGAGTAACTAAAAACTTATCCACAAGGACAAAGGATAAGAATGACTTAAAGGTAAATTTTCAATTAGAGACATTAAAACTCAATGACCTTTTAATTTGAACAAGTTTTAAAATGCAGCAGCGTGAGAAGAGAAACATCTCTTCTTGCAGAAGAGAAGAGGTACATACATCTCGTGAGACGAGATATTTAAAGAAAAGATACATCACCTGGTAAAAAAGTAAATATAAAATACGAAGACCGCTCTTTTTCGTTTTGAAGTTGTTCCTTTTTAGAGTTTTGGTTCCTGTTGGGTCGAGTTACTTACAGTTCATTACCACAAACTGTTTGATGAATCTTCAAACACAAATATCAGGCAGAAGAGTAAGAAATAAAGACCAAGCGTTGGTAAAGAAATTAAGTCCTAAAATAATATAAAACTTTACAAGAAAACAATCTGGAAATAATAACAGAATTTTTACTTTTGGCTATAATTTACAATTTCTTATGAAATATGTTTTGGGGTTGCTTCTGTTTTAATCAATTATTCCCCGAATTATTATAATTATAATATAATCTATAGCTTAATTTTGTCTCATTAAGAGGGGCAGAGGGGAGGGGCTGCAATTTTTACGGTAAGAAGATTATATTTAGGAAAAGTTTTGAATGGCAAATCCAATTCTACCACAATTTTTTTTTAATTCTATTGTTATTATCTTAGCATTAGCCTTCTTACAGGGTTCATAATTGCTCAAGCATTAAAAGTTGTGGAGGTAAGCCTTAGTATTTAAAAAAAATCCAATGCTCTAGTTTGAACAGAACATCTATTTTCTAAAATTTTATTCACTTACTTAACGACTTTCCTAGACCATGAAAATATCCTAGAGCGTAGTTGAACTACTCAATCAAGCATGGATGCCCGGCGAATATATTGCAGGGGGGATGGCATCAGAATAGCAATGGTGAGGGGAAAAGGAGGAGGGGAATACTTTTGAAGATAAGAGGTTACATGAAAAGTAAAATTCTCAAGGAAAAAAAAAAGCGAAATTCAACAAATTTTTAAAAGGTGAATACTCCTGGCAAAGCGATAAATTCCTTTTATCGATACTTATGTATTATACCACCAACACTCAAGAAGCAAAGTTCGATTACTCCTAATGACGAATACAGAAGAAATGATGAACATATAATACTTTAGAAACAAATTTGGGCTATATATTTGCATATTGGGGGGGGGGGGGTGTAACTTGACCTAAACTAATCTACCGCCTCCCCCCTATTAATGCGCAAATATATAGCCCAAATTATATAATTCCAATGTATTCTGTCACCGACCACTTGTTTTTCACTGAGCGTAAGCTAATTGTTTCTTAATAAAGAAAGATAAAACCAGTTTGCTCTCGAGCTTTACACAGCGTAAACTTGAGTGTTTAGCGTAAACTTATATTTTGAAATAGCATAAAAAAGGTCTCGAGTGGTATG